>NW_026943822.1:315000-602500 GCF_035594765.1 Anolis carolinensis | reverse complement strand
GAATGAGATTATAATAACAACAACACTATGTAACACAGTTAGGAAGTGACATGTGCAACACAATGTAACACAGTTACTTAGAGGGAAACACAGTGACGTAATGTTGCGCATGGCACCTCCCAATTGGTTCCATCATGCAGACATGGAAAAAAGTTTATTAAACTGCACAAACTTTGTTTACGAGGGACATCCTGCTAGAACACATTTTGCAATAGTATCTCATCATCGGAGCCCCGGGTTAAAGCGCTGAGCTGATGAACTTGCTGACCGAAAGGTCAGTGGTTCAAATCCTGGGAGTGGGGTGAGCTCCCGCTGTTAGCCACAGCTTCTGCCAACCTAGCACTTCAAAAACATGCAAATGTGAGTAGATCAATAGGTACTGCTCCAGCGGGAAGGTAACAGCACTCCATGCCATCATGCCAGTGGCCACATGGCCTTGGAGGTATCTGCGGACAATGTGAGTAGATCAATAGGTACTGCTCTGGCAGGAAGGTATCGGCACTCCTTGCAGTCATGCCAGTGGCCACATGGCCTTGGAGGTGTCTATGGACAACGCCGGCTCTTCAGCTTAGAAATGGAAATGAGCACCAACCCCCAGAGTCATTGGACACGGCAAGATTTAATGTCCGGGGAAAACCTTTACCTTACCTTATCTCATCATCGAGTTTCAACATTGTTTTTGGCACGGGAACAAAGCATACCATTTCATTATTATTATTATTATTATTATTATTATTATTATTATTATTATATTTATACCCTGTTTATCTCCTTCAAAGCGACTTTTAGCATAAAAGCATGAGCATAACCATTTACAATATACTAATATGCAAACTTTAAAACAAGATCAAAATCTAAACAGTATTAAATAGGATACCCCTCCCGCAGATACCAAGTTTGGGCAATTCAATAAACTTTTCCCAAGTTTTGAGGCTGGAACCAATTATGAAATGGTTCAAAAATCATGTTACAGTCCATAGTGTCATTGCCAAATGATACGGTTTTCCTTCCTCCTCCTCTATCCTCCTTTGCTGCTATTTAATGTAGTATCCAATGTACAGATCGATTTATCTATCATTATCTTTTGACTAGTTAGGCAAGTTCCGCTCTATACAAAGAGTGTACAAAGGTTTTTATTTTATACTAGCTTGGGTACCCGGCGTTGCCCAGATTATTTTTTAATTGTCCAAAATGCATAAGGTGTGGGTGAACTACAACTCACATCATGCCAGGTTGATCCCGAAAAACTTCATCAGTACTTAAAGTTTGTTCTGTTGGGCGAGTTTGCTCTGGATGCATCCTCGCTGGGTTTCAGTGTGCTTTCTGGCCATAGGGTAAACTACAACTTCCACTCTGGTGAATCAGTCCTCTCCAGGGGCGGTTCAACCGTAAGGCAGTTTAGGCAGTTGCCTCAGGCACCATCGTTTGGGGGGCGCAGTTGAGGCGCCTCTTGAGATCTCTTGGAAACTAGGCAAGTGGGGTTTATATATGTGTGGAATGTCAGTCCTTGAGGTAAGTGTGAATGTTGTAAGTGGCCACCTTGATTAGCATTGAATGGCTTTGCAACTTCAAAGCCTGTCTGCTTCCTGCCTGGGGGAATCCATTGTTGGGAGGTGTTAGCTGCTGGCCCTGATTGTTTCATGTCTGGAATTCCTCTGTTTACAGAGGGTTGTTCTTTATTTACTGTCCTGATTTTAGAGTTGTTGTTTTTTTTAATACTGGGGGCCAGATTCCCTTTTGGTGGCTTTTAATTGTGGATTATCTGCCTTGATATTCTGGGTTATATGGCTGTGTAGAAGGACCCTCAGGGCTATGTGTTGTCGAAGGCTTTCATGGCCGGGATCACATACATAAAACAACCCTCAGGGCTCTTCCACACAGCCATATAATAAGTTTTTTTATTTATATCCTGCCTCCATCTCCCCCGAAGGGGACTTGGGGCGTCTTACAGCAAAATCAGATACAAAACAATAACAAAATACGAAACATCAAAATACAGTAACAAAAACCAGTAATAATATATACACAATATATATACACAACCAAAGGGAATTAAAAAAAGAGTAATAAGACATTGAATTAAAACAATGAGGTTGCAAAAGTGGATAAGCAAAGTGCACATTATGAGTTGATATATCAAGGCAGAATAGCCCACAATATCTGCTTTGAACTGGGTTATCTGAGTCCACACTGCCCTATATCCCAGTTTAATGTTTGGTGCTAAATTCGCAAATATAGGAATTTCTACATAACATTACCATGTATTGAACTGCTTTTTTCTGTCCATTTGTTGTAAAACATGATGTTTTGGTGCTTAATTTGTAAAATCATAATGTAGTTTGGTGTTTAATAGGCCTTAATCCTTATTATCCAACATTTTCGCTTATCCAACGCTTTTATTTTTCAGTGATTGGTTTGGGGGGGGAATGCCAAAATTCTGTTCGCCTACACTTGAAAATTACCTAGGACCGGCCCTGGTCCTTTCAGACCCCTAATGTAGGTTCCATGGGCTTCTGTGTACCAAGTTGGGTCCCAGTGTATTGTCGGTGAGAGTCACAGTGCTGTGTCTTGCTGCAGGGTGAACTACAACTTCCATTATGTTGAGTCAGTCGCCCAAACCCACTCCGTTCAGTTGCTGATCCATTCCTGTGTTTGCTGTGTGCCATAGAAAAGAATAGGAAAGGGTTAAGGGAGAGGCAGTGGGCGGAGTCATGCAAATCCCACACCAATGGAGAGTCAGAAACACTGGGATGCCTGTGGTGGAGGAAAAACAGAAAATCTTGGAAGAAATTATCCTTCGCTTAGATGGTGGGCAGATTTGTGGAGAACATTGGCAGAACTCTTGGACATGTTCACGGTGCTCGCTATAACCTGCAATGTCATTGGGGGGAGGGCATGGGTGTCTCCTGCCTGGTGGAAGTTATAGGTGTTTCTGGAGGCAGGAGTTTGTCCGTGTAAGTGTACACCCCAGCCACACACATACATGCAGTAGAGTCTCGCTTATCCAACCTTCACTTCTCCAACGTAGTGTTTGGGAAGGACTTTGGCAGGGGTTGGGCTACATGTTCATGGCGCTCGCTGTCACCACAATGTCAGTGGAAAAGAGTGACTTGGTGGCTCCTCAGCACTGGGAACGGGAGCCTGTTTGTGGAGGCCGGAGGGGGGCTGTCTGTGTGAACGGACACCTGTGCCACATATACACATACCCAGGTGATGGGCCCCACGGGGACCTCTTCCAGTGGATTCTCCTTCTCTAGAACTTTTTGAACTGAGGCCGAATGGCCATCTGTTGGGGGTGTTTTGACTGTGTCTTCCTAACTGGTTAAAAGGGGTTGGACTAGATGCCCTTTGGGGACCTCTTCCAGTGGAGTCTCCTTCTCAAGAACTTTTTGAACTGAGGACGTATGGCCATCTGTTGGGAGTGTTTTGACTGTGTCTTCCTAACTGGTTAAAAGGGGTTGGACTAGATGCCCTTTGGGGACCTCTTCCAGTGAAATCTCCTTCTCTAGACATTTTGACCTGAGGCCGAATGGCCATCAATTGGGAGTGTTTCATCTGTGTCTTCCTGCCTGGCTGAAGGGGGTTGGTCTAGATGCCCTTTGGGGGTCCCTTCTTCCTCCTTTCCACTGCCCTCGGCCATTTTTCATATTTATTTATTTATTTATTTACATCACTTTTACCCCGCCTTTCTCTCCGAGGAGACTCAAAGCGGCTTACAGAAAATAGGCAAAAATTCAATGCCTAAAAACAATGTAAAAACAACAATTCATATAAAACAATGTACAAAACAACAGTTCATATAAAACAGGTACCATTACAAAATAAAACCACATTATATAAAATTTTAAGAATGTCCAAGATTAAAATCCATTCATCCAGAATCCTCAAGTCTATGTACAGGTCATGTAAAGTCCATATTGATGTTTTCATATTGATGTATTGAACTAAATTTAGGTTTAATGATTTCTGTATTACTGTAATAGTGGATACTTGTCTTTGTAGTTCCAGGGAACCCATTTGCTTTTTTGGTCCAAATATAAGCCAACCAGGACCCTCACCCGAGTATAAGCCGAGGGGGGCTTGTTCAGTCTTTAAAAAAGGGCTGAAAAACTAGGCTTATACTCGAGTATATACAGTAATTCCTTTCTCTGTTGCAATTAATAATGTTTGCCTCTGGCTTTATCCCTGAACCTGAAACAAAACCAACAGGACAATCTGCTTCTTTGGTTTTCTTCGGCAGCTGCTCTGTTTCCTGCTCGGGGGGTGTTTTGGGCTCCGATTTTGCGCATTTTGTGTGTGTTTTTCAAACACCGCCTGTGTCTTTGTTGGACACATGACGAGCCGACGAGTCTTTGTCGTTCTGGGGGTTTGTTTTGTTTTTCCAGACATGGGAGCCCTGCTCGGCCTCTTCTTTGCGCAAGTTGTGCTGAGCTGGAAAAAGTGAGTCTTTTCTGCTCCCTTCCTTTTCTTCCTTTGAAGCCTGAGGCGGCCACACTGAAAAGCAAAGAAAGCACCGTAAGCACCGAGAAGCACTCTTCCTTTGGCAAAGAAAGCGAAAGTTCATGTGCCGTCCAGAGAGCTGCCATGGGGAGTGGGCTCTCCTCCTCCTCCTCGTTCTCTTTCTCCCTGGTTTGTTTTCCTCGCCCTTTTGCCTCTTGCTTTCCTCTCGCTCCGTAAATGTGTCTCTTGGCTGTCGGGATGATTTAGTGCGGAGCGGCTGGCGCGCACAAAGGAGCATCTGTTGGGAGATGTGCTGCCGTTTGAGTGGCATTGGAACGCCTCTTTCCCCCAAAGGCAACGCTCGCTCCGTGGGGTCGGCGTGGAGGAGGCCTGGGCCCATTGGAAGCAATGCGGGGAAACACTCGGCCTCGCCAAGGATCAAGACATCTCCGGGGGCATTTACACTGTGGAATTAATGCAGTTTGGTGCCCGTTTAAATGTTCCGAGAGTGCAGTTTGGGGAGGCACCAGCACTCTGGGCAGACAAGGGAATAGACGGTACTAGCTGTTGCCCGGCCACGCGTTGCTGTGGAGTAGTCTGCTGGTCTTGAAGCCGCCCGAGTCCCTTCGGGGAGATGGTGGCGGGATACAAAATATTATTATTACCGTGTTTCCCCGAAAATAAGACAGTGTCTTATATTATTTTTTGCTCCCAAAGAAGTGCTAGGTCTTATTTTTAGGGGATGCCTTATTTTTCCATGAAGAAGAATTCACATTTATTGTTGAACAAAAAAATGAACATTTATGATATACTGTACAGTAGTTGTCATCACAAACCAACATAACCAAACCAGACAAACTATGACTCCTGTCAAGAATTTCTTGTTACTACTGTATAAATATAAATAATATAACATTTTAATATATTATTACCATTATTTCCATGTACAACTGGTATGTACATTTACCGATCCTGCAAGTTCTGGTGTTTTGTTTGGCGGGCGCCGGGCATGCTTCCAAACAAAAACTTTGCTAGGTCTTACTTTTGGGGGAGGCCTTATATTTAGCAATTCAGCAAAACCTCTGCTAGGTCTTATTTTTTGGGGATGTCTTATTTTCAGGGAAACAGGGTATTATTATTATTATTATTATTATTATTATTATTATTATTATTATTATTATTATATTGTATGCGACAGCAAACAAGATAGATATGCTGGATTTCATATCACAAAATCACAGGTCGAACACTTCCCAAGTGTCTAGGACTGTGTGATGTATTATCATTATTATTATTATTCTTATATATTATATTGTATGCCACAGCAAACAAGATAGATATGCTGGATTTCATATCACAAAATCACAAGTCGAACACTTCCCAAGTGTCTAGGACTGTATTATTATTATTATTATTATTATTATTATTATTATTATTATTATTATTATATATGACACAGCAAACAAGATAGATATGCTGGATTTCGTATCACAAAATCACAAGTCGAACATTTCCCAAGTGTCTAGGACTGTGTGATGTATTATTATTATTATTATTATTATTATTATTATTATTATTATTATTATTTTATGACACAGCAAACAAGATAGATATGCTGAATTTCGTACCACACAATCACAAGTCGAACACTTCCCAAGAGTCTAGGACTGTGTGATGTATTTTCGGATGGTGCGCGCAGATCCCAGTCGGGTGGCCTTTTGCAGTTGGCACATCGTGATTTTGTCAATGTCTATTGTTTCCAAATGCCGGCTGAGATCTTTTGGCACGGCACCCAGTGTGCCCATCACCACCAGGACCACCTGCACTGGTTTTTGCCAGAGTCTTTGCAGTCCAATCTTGAGGTTACCTGGGATGGCAACATCAATGATCCAAACCTTTTTCTTTTCCACAACCGTGATGTCTGGTGTGTTCCAGAACTTTGTCAGTCTGGATTCAGAAGTCCCACAGTATCTTTGCGTGCTCATTTTCCAATACTTTTGCAGGTTTGTGATCCCACCAGTTCTTTGCTGCTGGGAGGTGGTACTTGAGGCATAAGTTCCAATGAATGATTTGGGCCACATAGTTGTGCCTCTGTTTGTAGTCTGTCTGTGCGATTTTCTTACAGCAGCTGAGGATATGATCAATGGTTTCGTCAGTTTTCTTGCACAGTCTGCATTTTGGGTCATCAGCTGATTTTTCAATCTTGGCCGGAATTGCCTTTGTCCTGATGTCTTGCTCCTGGGCTGCAAGGATCAGGCCTTCTGTCTCCTTCTTCAGGGTCCCATTTTGAGCCAGAGCCAGGTCTTCTCCTTATCAGCTTTTCCTTCAATTTTGTCAAGGAACTTTCCATGCAAGGTGTTGTTGTGCCCGCTGTCAGCTCTAGTTTGTAGTGCGGTTCTCATTTGTTATTATTATTATTATTAGGACATGAATGGGCAACAACCAAACTTGTAAAAGTGTCTATATCAGATTGGACATCCATGAAAGGCAGACAGAAGGGAAGGATGAATTCTGAGGTGGAAATCAGCTATAAAGTGACCAAGCAATTTCAAATATAGATAAGGACCAGAATTATAACGGACTGGTTTAATCGACTGCATGACCAAACATCTATGTTTTTATCTTTTGATATTATGATGCGTGTGATGAGTTTCCCAAAGTGCATGGAAATGGCCTAGAAAGGAGAAAGGGAGAAAGAACTCCATGTCAATCTTATTGCTCACAATAGCGGAGATGGTTCCATCGTAATATATATTGTAATACAATATTTAATGCTAATATTTGAGTAGCGATTTGGAAGTGAGGGAGGCGGGTTCCAGCCCTCTTCCAATAGCAGTAAGTCAGATGTTTTTGGGTGGAAAAACATCCTCTCGCATGCTTGTGCCACCTCTGGGCCCGCCTCTGCATTCCTGGGATGTTTGGCGGTCAACCTTACCCGTTCCTGTGATATTGAGGCATTCATCTCTGCGCACTCGCTTGCGTTTGCACAGGATTTAAATAAGCAGCTGCTGCAGAGCACACTGCTTGAGTCTCACGCCCATCGTCCCCGGCGGGAGAGCAGAAAGGTTGGCCTCGAGCAGGGCTTTGCAAACGTTTCTTGTCGGCGACATGCTTTTGTGGCCTGCAGCCTTGCGCAACATCGTCATTCGGTTTTGCTAGCCAGCCGGAGGTGCAACCAACCCCTTGTGAGAGTTTCATACAATACTATAATATATATACCGTATATACTTTAGTATAAGCGGGGGCACCTAATTTTACCACAAAGAATGGAAAAACATTGACTCCAGTATAAGCCAAGATACCAATAAAATTACCGTATATACTCGAGTATAAGCCAACCCGACAATAAGCCGAGGCACCTAAATTTTACCACAAAAAACCTGGGAAAACATTGACTCCAGTATAAGCAGAGATAGTATTAAAGTTACCGTATATACTCGAGTATAAGCCAACCCAACTATAAGCCGAGGCACCTAATTTTACCACAAAGAATGGGAAAACATTGACTCCAGTATAAGCAGAGATAGTATTAAAGTTACCGTATATACTCGAGTATAAGCCAACCCAACTATAAGCCGAGGCACCTAATTTTACCACAAAGAATGGGAAAACATTGACTCCAGTATAAGCCGAGATAGTAATAAAGTTATCATATATACTTGAGTATAAGCCGACCCGAATATAAGCCAAGGCACCTAAATTTTACCACAAAAAACTGGGAAAACATTGACTCCAGTATAAGCCGAGATAGTAATAAAGTTACCGTATATACTTGAGTATAAGCCGACCCGACTATAAGCCGAGGCACCTAAATTTTACCACAAAAAACTGGGAAAACATTGACTCCAGTATAAGCCGAGATAGTAATAAAGTTATCATATATACTTGAGTATAAGCCGACCCGAATATAAGCCAAGGCACCTAAATTTTACCACAAAAAACTGGGAAAACATTGACTCCAGTATAAGCCGAGATAGTAATAAAGTTACCGTATATACTCGAGTATAAGCCAACCCAACTATAAGCCGAGGCACCTAATTTTACCACAAAGAATGGGAAAACATTGACTCCAGTATAAGCAGAGATAGTATTAAAGTTACCGTATATACTCGAGTATAAGCCAACCCAACTATAAGCCGAGGCACCTAATTTTACCACAAAGAATGGGAAAACATTGACTCCAGTATAAGCCGAGATAGTAATAAAGTTATCATATATACTTGAGTATAAGCCGACCCGAATATAAGCCAAGGCACCTAAATTTTACCACAAAAAACTGGGAAAACATTGACTCCAGTATAAGCCGAGATAGTAATAAAGTTACCGTATATACTTGAGTATAAGCCGACCCGACTATAAGCCGAGGCACCTAAATTTTACCACAAAAAACTGGGAAAACATTGACTCCAGTATAAGCCGAGATAGTAATAAAGTTATCATATATACTTGAGTATAAGCCGACCCGAATATAAGCCAAGGCACCTAAATTTTACCACAAAAAACTGGGAAAACATTGACTCCAGTATAAGCCGAGATAGTAATAAAGTTACCGTATATACTTGAGTATAAGCCGACCCGACTATAAGCCGAGGCACCTAAATTTTACCACAAAAAACTGGGAAAACATTGACTCCAGTATAAGCCGAGATAGTAATAAAGTTACCGTATATACTTGAGTATAAGCCGACCCGACTATAAGCCGAGGCACCTAAATTTTACCACAAAAAAACTGGGAAAACATTGACTCCAGTATAAGTTTGGGAACCACTGGTGTAGATGGACCCGTACACATGAGTATATATGGTACTTATTATTGGAGTTTTCTTCCTTTCTTGGATCTTCTGCCACTATTCTTATCCCTTCCAAGTGTTGTTCCAATATAGTTCAAGTGGGGTCGAAAGTGCCTTCATCCCACAGTGTAGATGCCCCGTGTACATGAGCATATGCGGTACTTATTACTGGATTTCCTGGCTGGAGGTGGGCCTCTCTCTCTCTCCGCTGGCAACTCCGCAGCTCCCTGCCGAGGCCTCTTCTCCCATTTTTCCGTTTCTGGGAAAGCCGGGCCCCTCCGGCCCGTCTCCGATTACATGCCATGCGGATGTGTGCGCTGTCTGTGCGCACGGCTTAGCTCTCCAGGTGTAGAAAAAGGAGCCCTGCCCGGATGCAGCCACGGTGCAGAAACGCCTCTCCGTTGGCCCCGGACGTTGGTTTGTTGTGGAGTGATTCACTTCTCATACCGAGTTTGCCTTCCTTCTCGCCGGTGGAGCAGGAAGCCTTTGTTAGGGCTGAGTCAGGCCGCCTTGGCCGCCGAGCCTCCGGGCCTTTGAGTCACGATTGATCCAGAAATTGGCAGGAGAAGGAGCCCAAGCAGACTTACAGACAAAGACTCTGGAACGTGACGTCTTCCATGCCGCCAAGCCCTTCTCAAAGAGTCACCACGTGCCCCAATGGACACCCAGTCCTGGAGTGCATCCACACTGTAGAATTAATGCGGTTTTGGCACCGTGCTGCGACGTCCTGGGAGTTGTGGATGAGAAACTGACACTCTTTGGATTGTACTGTAAGAAAAAATGGGTTCCCAAGGACTTGAACTAACATGTCCACTAAATGGAACAATAACAATAACAACAACAATAATAATAATAAAGACTCTGGCAGAAACCAGTGCAGGTGGTCCCGGTGGTTATCGGCACATTGGGTGCGGTGCCAAAAGATCTCAGCCGGCATTTGGAAACAACAGACATTGATAATAATACAACAACAACAACAATAATAATACATCACACAGTCCTAGACACTTGGGAAGTGTTCGACTTGTGATTTTGTGATATGAAATCCAGCATATCTATCTTGTTTGCTGTGTCCAACAACAACAACAACAACAACAACAACAACAACAACACATCACACAGTCCTAGACACTTGGGAAGTGTTCGACTTGTGATTTTGGGATACGAAATCCAGCATATCTATCTTGTTTGCAGTGTCATACAATAAAATAATAATAATAATGATAATAATACATCACACAGTCCTAGACACTTGGGAAGTGTTTGACTTGTGATTCTGTGATATGAAATCCAGCATGTCTGTCTTGTTTGCTGTGTCATAATAAAATAATAATAATAATAGCAGAAACCCCAGAGGCCATCCAGTCCAACCCCCTCTATTCTGCCATGCAGGAAAAGCACAATCAAAACAGCCTCAGCAGATGGCCACCCAGCCTTTGTAATAATAATAGTAATAATAATAACATTTATTATTATAGCCAATCACGAAACACAGAGCACAGGACTGAGAACCACCAGCCTAGATGCATCCATGGCCGTCTGAACATGAGTGCAACTTTGAAATCAAATCATAAAAGCTGGATTTCTTTCTCCAGGAGATTATTGTGGGTCGAATGTGTTGTCGAGGGCTTTCATGGCCGGGATCACAGGGTTGTTGTGTGTTTTCCGGGCTGTCTGGCCATGTTCCAGAAGCATTCTCTCCTGACGTTTCGCCCACATTTATGGCAGGCACCCTCGAAAGGTTGGCTTTGTTGTAGGGCCACCCTTGCTTCCTGGGTGAGTTCAGGACAGAGGCGTCCTTGGTATTTCTTGAGATTCCCGCCCCGAAGACACCAACTTGCCTGAGCAAGCCTGGCATGTTCTAGGCAATCCTTTTCAATAGCTGCAGGGCCTCTGGAATCTCATTTCCATAGACACCTCCAAGGCCATGTGGCCACTGGCATGACTCCATGGAGCACTAATGTTACCTTCCCACCAGAGCGGTACCTATTGATCTACTCACATTTGCATGTTTTTAAATTTCTAGGTTGGCAGAAGCTGGGGCTAACCGTGGGCGCTCACAACGCTACCTGGATTCAAACCACCGACCTTTTGGTCAGCAAGTTCAACAGCTTAGAGATTTAACCCATTGCGCTACTGGGGGGCTCAATGACATAAACATACATATATATATACTAACATAAACATTTACTGTATATACTCGAGTATAAGCCCAGTTTTTCAGCCCTTTCTTTAAGACTGAAAAAAACCCCCTTGGCTTATACTTGGGTGAGGGTCCTGGTTGGCTTATATTTTTATTTCTGAAATTTACCACCCGCGGCTTATACTGGAGTCAATGTTTTCCCAGTTTTTTTGTGATAAAATTAGATGCCTCGGCTTATAGTCGGGCTGGCTTATACTCGAGTATATACGGTAATTTTATTGGTATCTCGGTTTATACTGGAGTCAATGTTTTCCCAGTTTTTTTGTGATAAAATTAGATGCCTTGGCTTATAGTCGGGCTGGCTTATACTCGAGTATATACGGTAATTTTATTGGTATCTCGGTTTATACTGGAGTAAATGTTTTCCCAGTTTTTTTGTGGTAAAATTAGGTGCTTATATTTGGGTCGGCTTATACTCAGGTATATATGGCAATTGTCACACAATTAAACAGGAAATAACACTTTCAAAGGCTTAACTTAGTTGCAGAAACTTGGGTTTAACGTTGTTGTTATTCAAGTTATTTCTGAATAACTGTTTCTTTTAATTTCTGGTTGTATGTTGTATGTCTATGTGTTAAATGTTTTGATACGGCCAATGGGCTAATCAATAAAACGTGTTGTACTAAAATGTGTTGTTTGCACTTTCAAACCAGGAACAGAACATTTTTCAAATTTTGTTACATAGTGTTATTCGGGGCAGAGAAAGTTGGTGGCTCCGGCTTTGGAAGAGATGCATGTTCACTCTGAGATACATAGTTTAAAAGTTTGCTGTCATGGGAATTGGGTGCGACTCTCGCCAGTGTGTTTTGCAAACGCTTTCTTTCCTCTGCGGTTGTGGAATCCGCATCCTGAATTGGCCACTTTGGGTTTAGACCACAAGTTACGTTGTTTGCCTGATTTTTGCAGGGCTTCTTCTGCACCAGGTCTACTTTTTGCAAGGATACCTCCTTCTGTGTTCACTCTCAGTGTTGACTACAAGCCGGAGTTGCAGCTACACGGCAGAATCAGTGCCATTGGACCCCACTTTAACGGCCAGGGCTGCCGACTATGGAATCCTGGGATTTGTAGTTTGGTGAGGATGGAACCAAAACCCTTTGGCAGAGAAGGGTCAAGACCTTGCAAAACTTCAACTCCCCAAATCCCTGGCAGTTCAAGGGGTGTCAAGCTACATTCATGGATCGGCATTTGCCTCAACCCCATTGCTTTATTTGGGAGGATACATTCCACCCATCTTTATATATATATATATATACTAGCTATGCCCAGCCACGCGTTGCTGTGGAGAAGTATGGTGGCATATATTACAGTAGAATCTCACTTATCCAACATTCGCTTATCCAATGTTCTGGATTATCCAACGCAGTCTGCCTTTTAGTGGTAAATGTTTTGTAGTCAGTGTTTTAAATTCATTGTGATATTTTGGTGGTAAATTTGTAATACAGTAATTACTACGTAGCATTACTGAGTATTGAACTACTTTTTCTGTCAAATTTGTTGTATAACATGAAGTTTTGGTGCTTAATTTGTATAATGATTACCTAATTTGATGTTTAATCAACTTTTCCTGAATCCCTTCTTCTTCTTCTTCTTCTTATTATTATTATTATTATTATTATTATTATTACAATATTTATATCCCGCCCTTCTCCCCCAACAGGGGACTCAGGGCGGCTTATCCAACATACTCACTTATCCAACATTCTACCGGCCTGTTTATGTTGGATAAGTGAGACTCTACTGTATATTTATAATCTTATATTATCTGCTTAGAACTGGATTATATGAGGCCCCTTCTTCACAGCTGTATAAAATGCACATTGAAGTGGATTATATGGCAGTGTGGAGTCAAAATAATCCAGTTTCAAAGTAGATAATATAAGATTATAAATGGGTTCTATAGCTGTGTGGAGGGGCCTTGAGTCTACACTGCCATATAATCCAGTTAAAATCTGATAATCTGTATTTTATAGACAGTGTGGAAAAGGCCTAAGTGAGCCCTAACTCTGCCTGTCCCCTGGGCTGAGTGGGTTGCTAGGAGACCAAGTGGGCGGAGCTTAGCCTTCTAACTGGCAGCAATTGGATAAAAACAATTATTCCTTCTCCCTCTAATTAGGACTTTATTTTTCTTTTCTTTTTGTTGTATGAACGTAGAGGCATGGATGAGGGGTTGTGCTGCCCAGTTTAGTGTTTCTGGGATGTGTAGTTTTGTTGTTTTGTCCTAGGCCGAAATTTCATTATCTATATATATATATATATATATATATATATATATATATATATATAGCTACTTGGCTCTTGACGGTAAACATTGGGTTCCTTCCCGCCACACATGGGTTTCTATGGGTTCGTTGCCCTATCCATTTCTTCTTCTGTGGCTTTGGAGGGGAAATGCCATGCAAATACTTTCAAACGTGTTTGCTTTGGTCTGCAGCCAGGATGGTTAAGTGGCCTCTCCATATCCAGAGGAAAGAGACCAAAGAAGAAGAAGAAGAAAAAGCAAGAGGAGGACTCATTAATGGTCTTGATAGAGATGGGTCTGGCTAAGGAATGATGAACCAATCTGCTTTTGATCTGTCTGTCTATTCACTTTCCCCCAGCCGTTTCCCTGCACTTTTAGCCAAAAGAAGGTCCCAAGGTCAGTTACAAATAACACTGTTTTGGAAAATCTTGTCAGATGACAGCTCTGAAATCGATCGAATCTCCCCCCCCCCCCCCCCCCGTTTTCATTTCCTGTGCTTTTTCTGTATTTTTGCATCTTCTTGGTTCCTTATTGTAAACCATGCTTCCTCTTTCTAATTAAAGCATCGGTTCTCAGCCTGCAGTTCCCAGTTTTGCTGACTGGAAGGACTGGTGCTAAATGGGCAGTTTCTCCGGAGGCTTTTAAGCAGAGGCTGGGTGGCCATCTGCTGGGAGGGCTTTAGTTGTGTCTTCCTGCCTGTCAAAGGGGGTTGGGCTGGATGACCTTCATGGGTCTCTTCCAACTCTAGTGAACTATAAGCTGTCTGGGAATCCAATGGCGTCTCCTTCTTTGGAGGTTTGTAAGCAGAGGCTGGACGGACATCTTTTGGTAGGGCTTTAGATGTGTCTTCCTGCCTGTCAAAGGAGGTGGAGTAGATGGCCTTTGGAGGTCCCTTAAAACTCTAGGATTCGATGGTTCTAGTCCTTGTTTCCACTTCAGCGAAAATTTCCTTCCCACTTCCAAGCCTATGTATGTTCGAGACGAATGCTCGGGGCATTTATTTGTGTTTGTGTTTACATAGTTTGGGATCCTGAGATCGTTTGCCCTTTTATGCAGGACGGACGATGGCTCTTTTCTCTCAGATCGGGGTTTGGAGCTTTGTTTGGAGCGTTTGTCTGGGAGAGCCTTTCCAAACATGAATCGCCCAGCACATCAAACAACGGGCTGCCTGAGAGCGACAAAACCCAAACACGGCGGGATGTGTGTTTGAGACGGAGGAGGGACGGCTAATACTACAGTGTTTGGGGTGGAAGTCCCGCGTGAGCTCATCCGGGAAGCCCGGCCAAGGCTCGGCCCTTCGTCACCCGCTCTGGCAGGTGTTTGGCCTGGCCTTGCGAGGACGGAGAGGCCCAAGCTGCCAAAAATGGGCCCCACGAGGACGGAGGAGCCCCGGACCCTCAAGGGGTGGTCTCTGCCGAGGTTGCTATCTATCAGCCTCAACCGATTTAATCATCTCGAATCCGGACTCCCAGAAGAGAAACACGATAAACAGATGACGTCAGCAAGACGCCAGGATGAGCTCATCTCTTGCGCTCGCAGCCAAGTGTTCTGCGTCTTCTTCTTTCCCAAGAGAGCCCAGGAGGAACACCAGTCACATTCAGGCAGATTGGTACCACTTGCTAGGGAATCGGGAGAGTTTTACAACCTCTTCCGCTGTGTTTGACAAAAGGACGCTGGGCCCTGGCCAAACTACACATCCTCAGAGTCCACAGCAGGGAGCCATCGCAGTTCAGGTGGCGTCAATTTGCATTCATTCTGCACCCATGTGCATTTGACCTCATGGATAGGACACAGAAGACCTCCAAGAGAGCTCAGTCCTTGGGCAAGCAGAGGTCAAGAGTTACAGTTACAGGGAGCGAACAACTCCCCTCTTAAAGCAGCTCCACTGCTTGCCGTTAAGTTTCTGGTCCCAATTCAAGGTGCTGGTTATTACCTACAAGGGTTGAATGAAAAGTAATGCCTCCGCCTTCGTAACTCCTCAGCAGGTGGTAGTGCTGGTCTGCGGTAGATACTGGCTTGTTTAATAGACTCTCCTCTACAGTTAGTTCCATTTGGCGGGAAGCCTTAGCATTGAACGGTTGTGTTGTTAAAGTGCGAAGTATGGAACCCTGCACAGACGGGGAAGCCTTAGCATTGAACGGTTGTGTTGTTAAAGTGTAAAGTAGGGAACCCTGTGCAGACAGAGAAGCCTTAGCATTGAACGGTTGTGTTGCTAAAGTGAGAAGTATGGAACCCTGCGCAGACGGGGAAGTCTTAGCATTGAACGGTTGTGTTGTTAAAGTGAGAAGTATGGAACCCTGCGCAGACGGGGAAGCCTTAGCATTGAACGGTTGTGTTGTTAAAGTGCAAAGTATGGAACCCTGCGCAGACGGGGAAGTCTTAGCATTGAACAGTTGTGTTTTGAACAGAGCCGGCCCTAGGTAATTTTCAAGTGTAGGCGAACAGAATTTTGCCCCCCCCCCAACCAATCACTGAAAAATAAAAGCGTTGGATAAGCGAAAATGTTGGATAATGAGGGATTAAGGAAAAGCCTATTAAACATCAAATTACATTAAGATTTTACAAATTAAGTACCAAAACATCATGTTTTACAACAAATCAACATAAAAAGCAGTCTCGACTGTGCCCCCGTATGTTTTGCACCCCAAGCGACCGCTTAATTCGCCTCATTGTTGGACCGACTCTGGTTGTGAAAGTGTGAAGTATGGGACCCTGCGCAGACGGGGAAGCCTTAGCATTGAACGGTTGTGTTGTCAAAGTGTGAAGTATGGAACTCTGCGCAGACGGTCAATCAATGTGACTTAAGCAATGTGCAGTCTCTGAATTCTTGACCGCAGGAGGTGTCGCCCCAAAGGAGATTCATCAGAGAATGCAAACTGTTTATGGGGATTGTGTTGATGTGAGTCCTGTGCGTCGTTGGGCGCGTAAGTTTAAAGATGTTGAGGTGGGAACATCTGACTTGCGTGACAAAAAGTTATTATTATTATTATTATTATTATTATTATTATTATTATTATTACAATATTTATATCCTGCCCTTCTCACCCAATAGGGGACTCAGGGCGGCTTACAATAAAACACATATATAAAATTGTACAATACATTGTGAACCAATTAAAAATGTATTAAATTGGACGGCCTGTGACAGCAACCACCGAGTTTCACAAGCAGAAGGTTGAGAGATTGATTCAGGACGATTGTTGTATCACTCAGAGAAAAATCTCAAGCATCATCGGCATTTCACAAGAGTGTGTGGGTCACATGATTGCTTTGCTTGGCTATTGGAAGATCTGCGCACGATGGGTCCTGTGAGACGTCGGTTGCGGAAACCGAGTGTCGACTTCTTCCGTGATAGCTTCAGAAAACTTGTTATCTTCCAACCCTAGGTTTCTAAATTAAGTCCTCTACATTGTCAGTACAGTCAACCTTCCACCTTCCCCTGCAAACGTGGACAAACCACAAGCACCCGAGGAAATCAGTGCAGGAGAAGCTCTGTTTTTCCCTGGATGGGTTTGGATGTTGCCAGATGTGCACAAAAAGCAGGGAGGTGTGTGGGCTGCAGTGTGAGCCTTGCCTAGCAACTGCCTTGGCCGGACCCAGTCTGGACGAGGGGAGGGGGGCTGTCTCCATGGCGACAGCAGCGCTGCACATTGCAGCATTGTGTTTGTGTTTGTGTGTTTGTGCGCCCGTGTTGGGCCAGAGAGTTAACCTTTAGTAACCTTCACCCTTGCCATGTGACCAAGAGGTCCCTGTTTGACAAAGCCTTGACTCCTGGAGATGAAGCATCTGGAGCCCCTTGAGCGGCAGAAGGAAGAGCGAGAGAGAGGGATCTGTGGAACGAGGCGCAGCACACACAGGGCAGTGGCCACTGGCATGACCGTATGGAGCGCCGTTACCTTCCCACCCGAGCAGTACCTATTGATCTACTCACACTCTGGGGGTTGGTGCTCATCTCCATTTCTAAGCCGAAGAGCCGGCGTTGTCCGTAGACACCTCCAAGGTCACGTGGCCATTGACATGACTGCATGGAGCGCCGTTACCTTCCCGCTGGAGCGGTACCTATTGATCTACTCACATTGGCATGTTTTCGAACTGCTAGGTTGGCAGAAGCTGGAGCTAACAGCGGGCGCTTACTCCGCTCCTGGGATTTGAACCTGCGACATTTCGGTCTGCAAGTTCAGTAGCTCAGCGCTTTAACACACTGAGCCACCGGGGCTTCTTCTGCTAACCTAGCAGTTCAAAAACATGCAAATGCGAGTAGATCAATAGGTACTGCTCCAACTCCATGCAGTCATGCCAGTGGCCACATGACCTTGGAGGTGTCTATGGACAACGCTGGCTCTTCAGCTTAGAAATGGAGATGAGCACCGACCCTAGAGTTGGGCACGATGGGACTTAACATCTTGGGGAAACTTTACCTTACGCCCAGGTGCATCCACAGTATAGTTCAATGCCACCTGAAGTGTTGTGTGGAATGATGAGATTGATAGTGTTACAAGCTTTCCTTGCCAAACTACAACTCCCAGGATTTCCTTTGCACAGCACCACAGCAGCCATGGCTGTCTTAAACTGTGTTCGTCCCACCGTGCAGACTTGTTTTGTGTTTCCTTCTTGCTGAGGATTTTAAGTGAAATCCACGGAGGAGGAGACCAGGGAACATCGTGTTCCTTCCCGGAGGAAACCCGACTCCCCCGTTTCGTCTGCGAAGGGGCTGCTTGCCAGTTTGGGAGCCCGAGAGCCAGGCCTGTGCCGAGCGAGTGGAGCGCATGGGTGGTGGGCGGGCGGACGGGTGCTGGCGCGAGGGCTCCAGAGCGGAGCGTGGGACGGAGCGGACGGCGGCAGGTCGCTCTGTGCCTCCATCTGCGCAGTTCAGCATCAAGGCCGCGTGACACCGCTTTCACCACCATGGCGCACTGATATGGAATCCACATACGTACATACTGTACTTTGGATGTATTTAAAATGTATTTAAAACATAAAGTTACATACTTGGCATGATACTAAATGTCCTTTGACCAGAATCCGGCCACTTGTTGTGCCTCTGGTGTCGCTGTAAGTAGGCCCTCCCTTGTGCATGTGGCCGGGCTCAGGCCGCAATGTAGTGAGTGGCCTGTGGTTTGCTTTTCTCCACACTCACATGTCGTGGACTCCACTTTGTGGCCCCACTTCCTAAGATTAGCTCTGCATCTCGTGGTGCCAGAGCACAGTCTGTTCAGCGCCTTCCAAGTCACCCCATCATCTGGTGTCAGCCACTGATTGAGGTTCCGGATTTTAGCCTGCCACTTTTGGACTCTTGCTTGCTGAGTTGTTCCTGCGAGTATCTCTGTAGACCTTAGAAAGCTGTTTCTTGTTTTAAGGCGTTGGCGTGCTGGCTGATACCCGAACAGGGGATGTGCCGGAGAGGCCACTGCCTTGGTCCTTTCATTAAAGGCTGCTACTTCCTGACGCATGTCAGCTGATGCAATACTGGCTAAACAGTGTAATTTCTCCAGCGATGTGTGGTGTAGGCATCCTGTGATAATGCAGCATGTCTCATTAAGAGCCACATCCACTTTTTTAATGTGGTGAGATGCATCCATGGAAATGTTCAAAAGTTACATGGATTTTTAATGGTATCTATCTATCCTATCCTATCCATTCATCCATCCGTCTTTCTACTTGTCTGTGTGTCTGTCTGTCTATCCATCCATCCATCCATCTTTCTACTTATCTAGCTATCTATCCATCCATCCATCCATCCATCCATCCATCCATCTTTCTACTTATCTATCTGTCCGTCCGTCTGTCTGTCTATCTCTCTCTATCTATCTATCTATCTATCTATCTATCTATCTATCTATCCATCCATCTTTCTGTCTGTCTATTTCTATCTATCCATCCATCAATCCATCCTTCTACTTGTCTATATAGCTATCTGTCTGTCTATCTATTTATTTATCTATCTATCCATCTTTGTCTATTTCTATCTATCCAGGGGCAGGGCCTAAAGGGGGCGGGGCCTGCCCTTCTGACTGGCAGCTGGGGGGGAAACAGCTCTTCCTCATCCTTTAATTTGGACTTTATTTTTTTCTATGGTTTTTTGTTTTGTTTGAAAGACATAGACTATGTCTTTTGTGGCCAAATTTGATGTGATTGGGTTCAGTGGTTTTGTTGTTTACTCCATAGTAAAAGTCACATTACATTTTTATATAGATAGATTATTATTATGCCTGGCAGGAGGAGGCTGGATTGGATGGACTTTGGGGGTCTCTTCCTACTCTATGGTTCTATGATTCCGTCTATTTGTCTAACCCTTTGATTTGTATCCTGCTTTTCTCCCCCCGTGGGTCTCCAAAGTGGCTTTTGGGGCAAGCGAAAACAAAATAGCTGAAGCAATGTGAGGCCGGTGGGGTTGACCACATCCTCCACGAGTACCTCAACCACACTTGCCGCCATGCAAGGGGGAAAATTTACGCAAAGAAGATACAGAAATACTGTTCAATATTCCAGGCTGCGGGACTCCTGGGAAAGTGTCAAAACCGGGGAGGAAAAACCAACCCAGTGCAGAGGAGCCCTTCTTTCCCAGGGAGCGGGTCCTGCCAATCATTTTAATGTGACCAAGCTTGAGTCTGGCAATTAAATGAGAGATGAGGTCCCTCAAAGAGAAGCTCTGGACGCAGCTTCCTCTTTGGCTTTGGCTCCGCACTAAGATTATCAAATGACACGAACCTAATGCACACCCTAATTTTGTTGTGGTCATTTAGCCCCAAAACGGTGAGCATTAGATTCGAGTCGACAGCGTAAGTCGCTCCGCTGCTGCCGCCAAAGATCCCGCAAACAAGGCCGGTCCTGTCTCGGCAAAGCCATTTATAGCGGAGACGACCCGGCCCTGAAGTCTCAGCGTTTCTCCGCATTGATTTATTTTTGGTGCTCGAGCCTCCCTTCCTGGTTCTCAAGCAGTCCGCACAACCGGCACTTTGTTCCTCGGCCTCTTCGGCCAAACCCAACCCGAAGCCTGACTTACTCCAGGTTGGGAGCTCTGGAAAGGTCTTCAAGTCCGGAATCTGTGCCTTGCGCCCGTCCTCTCTTTGCAATAAAACGATCTCTGGCAGCCAGTGGGAACAACCATGTTTTAAAGAACCCGTTTCCTCTTATAGTTCAACACGACAAATTACTATTTTGCGATTATAAGAGGGAGATAAAAATATTCCAGTTCTTTTGAAGAGCTTTAAAGGGGAGCCATAAAAGAATTTCTGATCGTTTTAGGAGCCCAAATCCCTCCAGTGTTTTCTGTTGGTCGTGGGGTTTCTGTGTCAGAAGTTTGGCCCAATTCTGCCGTTAAAGGGGTTCAGCCAGTGAGCGGATGCAACAGGGGATTGTGTGCTCCTGTACTCCGTTCCAGAAAAAACTGGCTGCTGCCCGTTGGACTGCTTGAAGCTTCTGAACAGTTTTCAAAGGCAACCCCATGTAGAGTGCGTTGCAGTAGTCTATTTGAGATGTAACCAGAGCATAGACCAGCATGGCCAAGTCTGGCTTCCCTAGTTACGGGCACAACTGGTGCACAAGTTTTAATTGTGGAAAACCTCCCTTGGCTACCGCCGAAATTTGGGTTTCCAGGCTTAGGAGAACTCCCGCGTTGTGAAACGGTGTCTTTGGGGGAGTGTGACCCCGTCCAACACAGGCTGTCACCTTATAACCTGTTCGGCCTTTTGGCTGATCTCTGTCTTGTCTGGATTTGGTTTCGATTTGTTCACCCTCAGCCGCCAAGCACTGTTTCAGGACCCGAACAGCCTCCTTAGCAGCAGGTGGAACGGAGTGACGGAGTTGGACATCATCTGCGTACAAATGGCATCGAACTCCAAAACTCTGGATGATCTCTCCCAGCAGCCTCATGTCCCGACCCTGTGAGGCGTCCCAGAAGGATACCATGTTGTACAGCATCGAAGGCCACGGAGGGTCCAGGAGAACCACAGGGACCCTCCATGGCCCAGTCCCGTTCCCGGCGTAGATCACCCACTAAGGAGACCAAGACTGTTTCAGTTCCATGGCCCGGTCCAAAGCCAGACTGTGAGGGATCTGGACTACATTTGGTGCTTATGTTTTTGCAACCTTCATTCCATGGAGACCCCCAAAGCCACACGTTTTTCGGTGTGGAAAACCAGTCCCATTCTCTTTGCTTTTCACATGCTTTGTCCAGGTCTAGCAGCTGAACAATTGAATAGTTTGCCAATAGTCAGGGCTGGCTCAAGGTAATTTTCAAGTGTAGGCGAACAGAATTTTGCCCCCCCCCCCCCCAAAAAAACCAATCACTGAAAAATAAAAGCGTTGGATAAGTGAAAATGTTGGATAATAAGGAGGGATTAAGGAAAAGCGTAAATAAAGAACAACACTCTGAAAACAGGGGAAACCCAGACAGGAGACAATCAGGACCAGCTAACACCTCCCAACCAAGGATGCCCCTATTTTTGTTGGTGGCAGCAGTGGCTCTGGAATGAGGGTGCATCTTTCAAATGATGATGATGATGATGATGATGATGATGATAATTATTTTTATACCCCGCCTCCATCTCCCCAAAGGGACTCGGGGTGGCTTACATGGGGCCAAGCCTGGGTAATTACAATAATCAGAGAACATAAAAACACATCAGTTAAAATTTTAAAAAAATACAATTCTACACATTAAACATAGTGAAATAACAGTAATGAACAAAATTTATAAAAAACGACTGGGCCAAAGTGCGCGCGGAGTGTATAGTGAAAAGTAAACTAGAGAATGAGGACAAAGGGCCGCAATTTAATGGAAACTTGGGATGAAGCAGACGTTGGAATTATTTCTAGCAGATAGGAGAGAATAAAGTGCATCAAATACGGTAATAGTCACTACGAATTGTAAGACGGTGTTGTCTTACCATTGAGAAATATGGTAACAGCAAGACTGTTGGATCCATTGCCTTTCTTACGTATAAAGCACAGTATCTCTGCGTGTTTTCTGTTGTTTTGGATTTTATATATATATATAAAAACATGAGTCGGATGATATTTTTCTTGAAGCTGGCATCTGGTGGTGCAGACTCTCTTGGCATATAGACGTCCCGCTGTGATGCGGAGGCGAGCTTCGTTGTCCCATATGTACATTTTGGAGCAAACCAGTTGGTTCTGGTAAAGGACGAGTGTGTCAGTGTGTGTGTGTGTGTGTGTGTTTTAAGTGGGTGTGCAAAACACAGTCCTGACGCACCACAGATTGTGGGTTTGGGAGAAGCGTTGCGCTTGCCTTTCCTCCTCCACAGCCTCCTTCTTGCCAACCGTGGACGCGTCGTGCTTGCATCCCAACGCATTTGGTGCAAAGGCAAGAAGGTCCACCCTTGTCTCTGTCCGAGACCAGGGATGAAGGTCAAGAACATGCTCATGTTCTAAAACTGCACTTTCTGGGATCTTTGGACTGGTTGCTCAGTGTTATCAGCATCAAGCAATGAACTATTCCATCCCCAAGTTACAAACGACTCATTTATAAATGGGATGAGACAACAAATGACGGCGTCTTTGATATCTGTGTCTTTTGTATCTAGTCTTTCGTCCTCCTTCGTGCCCCCTGTGACCCACGCGCCTTATCTCTAGATCTGTCTTGGGTTTTCTTTCTCTCTGGTGAGTCATGATAGAGGAAGTTGGAGCCAACCCGGATCTTTGCCTTTTGCCTGCCCTTTTCACCTCTTTCCTGGTTGGTTTGTCTGCCTGCCTGTCCCTCAGTCCTCTGTGTCTTCTCTTCTTACGGAAACTTCTTTTGCAGAGCAAAGCCCTTTTGCAGAGCAGAGCCCTCAGGTGCCTCCGTGGCAAAGGCGCAGATAGGGCGAGGCGGGCAGGAAATGATTCATTCAGGTGCTCAAATCATTATTATCATCAGCTTCATCGAGGTCAGAGGGAAGTGTGGGCTGGACCCATGGAAAGGCACTGGCCTTGGGCCACAGCAATATCTATATCTATAAAAGGGTAATGACAAAACAACAAAACTACACATCCCAGAAACACTAAACTTGGCAGCACAACCCCTCATCCATGCCTCTACGTTCATACAACAAAAAGAAAAGAAAAATAAAATCCTAATTAGGGGGAGAGGAATAATTGTTTTTACCCAATTGCTGCCAGTTAGAAGGCTAAGCTAGGGCCCGGGCTCTGGCGCAGGCTGTTGAGCAACCAGCTGCAGCCAGTGCAACAAATCACTCTGACCAAGAGGTCATGAGTTCGAGGCCAGCTCGGAGCCCCATGTTTGTCTTTGTCTTTGTTCTATGTTAAGGCACTGAATGTTTGCCTTATATGTGTAATGTGATCCGCCCTGAGTCCCCTTCGGGCTGAGAAAGAAGGGCGGAATATAAATGCTGTAAATAAATAAATAATAAATAAGTTCCGTCAGGGGAAAACCTTTACCCTTTACCTTAACTATCACCAATACCTCAATACTTTATTTCCCTTACCACCATACTTTGCCACAGCAATGCGTGGCCGGGCACAGCTAGTCTTTTATATATAAAAAAGTAATGTTCGTTTTACTATGGAGTAAACAACAAAACGACACATCCCAGAAACACTAAACTTGGCAGCACAACCCCTCATCCATGCCTCTACGTTCATACAACAAAAAGAAAAGAAAAATAAAGTCCTGATTAGAGGGAGAGGAATAATTGTTTTTATCCAATTGCTGCCAGTTAGAAGGCTAAGCTCCACCCACTTGGTCTCCTAGCAACCCTCTCAGCCCAGGGGACAGGCAGAGTTAGGCCTCACTTAGGCCTCTTCCACACTGCCTATAAAATACAAATTATCAGATTTTAACTGGATTATATGTCAGTGTAGACTCAAGACCCTTCCACACAGCTATATAACCCATTTATAATGCACTTAATGTAAGGTAAAACCTTTACCCTTTACCTTAACTACCACCAATTCCTCAATACTTTATTTCCCATACCACCAGACTTCGCCACAGCAACGCGTGGCCGGGCAGAGCTAGTATCTATCTATAGCTATCTTCTATATATCTACATATCTATATCTATATATCTATATATGCATAATAAAAGAGAAAACCCGTCTGTGTGTATGTGGCACGGGTGTCCACTCACACAAACAGGCTACACTTCCAACTCTTGAAGAGCCACCAAGTCCCTCTTTTCCACTGACATTGAGGTTACAGCGAGCACCATGAACATGTATCCCAACCCCTGCCAATGTCCTCCCCAAACACTACGGCCCACCACCCAAGGAATGCTTTCATTGGGGACCATTTCATCCTAGATTTCGCCTTGCCTGGGTTCAGTGCTCTTTGGATGCGGGTGAACTACAACTCCCAAAATCAAGGCCCATTCCCACAAACCCCTGCAGTATGTTCAGTTGGTCCTGAGGCTTCTTGGTTCATAACGCAACCCATGCCTCTTGGAGGGAAGCCTCGCGTCACCATTGGCGGCTCCACCGTGTTGCCGGAAAAGCTTTGGTTTGTGTTTTTAATTCCACGTTTTCCTTCGCTTGGCATGCAGTCTATGGGACATTTACGGTTCCTTTGCAGCCTATGGGAGCGGACGTTGCTTCCTGCCGCAGGAAACCGTGCCCGAGGCCCACGTTGCAACCTTCAGCGAGGAACGTTGCTCCCGGGCGCCTGCCAGGCAGCCATCGCAATGGGAAAGCCTCCCAACTGGCATCGGTTTCATCCCAAAATGGGAAACTGGTGCTTAAATGGGAGGTGAAGGCAACGGCAGGGCAGGGTGTAGCCAGGCCACAGCATTCGCTCAGCCCTGGCAAAGCCTCTCCATGGGCTCAGATCGCATTGGCTGGTGCTTTTAAGGCCGCCGCTCGGTCCTGGACACTCGGAAGCAAGTCTAGCCGAAGGGATGTCATTAAAAATCCGAGCTCAGAACCATCAGTTCCGGTTTCTATGTACGGATGGGAAATCTCGACAGTGGGAAGAAAAAACTTGATGCTGGAGGAGAGATCTATAGTTTGCAAAAAAGACAAATTAAAGGTTGTCGAAGGTTTTCATGGCCGGGATCACTGGGTTGCTGTGAGTTTTCAGGCTTAAAGGGGTGGGCGTGGCTCCTGCTCAAGAGGGCGGGGCTGAGTCTCCCCTAGTCCAAGATGCAGGGCTGCGAGGGGGAGGGGCAGGTGGGCGGGGCCACAAATGGGCAGCCAGGACTGGGATGGGTGGAGTTATGAGCTTTGAGTCAGGGCTGAGCTTCTATCCCTGTCCTGGACACAGGGGGCGGGGCTAGAGGAGGGGGCGGGGCCTCTTCCCAAGTGCCTGATGGGGCTGAACCTCTATACCCCACCCCCATGTTCTAACAAGCGCCTCAGGGGAGGAATACAGAGGCTCTTGGGAAGAGGCCCCGCCCCCACCCCTAGCCCCGCCCTTTAGTCCTAAAAGGCCTCTCAGGAGATGTATACAGGCTCAGCCCTGTCTCGGGCTCTTGGAAGGAGGCCCCGCCCCCTTCCCTAGCTCCGCCCTCTGTGTCCCAACAAGCGCCTCAGGAGAGGTATAGAGGCTCAGCCCTGTCTCGGTCTTGGGAAGAAGCCACGCCCACTCCTCTAGCTCCACCCCCTGTGTGTCCTAACAGGTGCCCCAGGTGCTGAGCCCTGTCTCCGGCACTTGGGAAGAGGCCCCGCCCCTCCCCTGGCCCCGCCCCTCCCCTGGCCCCGCCCCCGTGTCCTAATAGGTGCCATCACCGCCCCCTGGATCTCTGCATCGCCCACCAGGGGGCGGTAGTGCCCACTTTGGGAATCACTGCTCCACCAGGTCTTATTTTCGGGGAAACAGGGGAACAGTATGTGACATGATTTTTGTTCTTGGGCTATGAATGCCACTTCCGGATTCCTCTGTCCACGAGTGTCCCGTTGCGTGTCCTCACCTTCTCCGCTGTCTCCCAAACGCAGGTCGCTGGACGGCCGGCTGCAGGTCTCGCACCGGAAGGGCCTCCCGCACGTCATCTACTGCCGGCTCTGGCGCTGGCCGGACCTCCACAGCCACCACGAGCTGCGAGCCATGGAGATGTGCGAGTACGCCTTCAACATGAAGAAGGACGAAGTCTGTGTGAATCCGTATCACTACCAAAGAGTGGAGACGCCAGGTAGGCCCAAGGGAACACAACCCTATTGACACGACTCGATTGCAAATTATTTTGGGCAATCTTACCTTCCCAAAATGAGGGCGCAAAAGAGGAAGTGCTTTAGGAGCTCCACTTTGAGGAACCCCATTTATAATTTAATGGCAATTACTCCTTGCTCTGTGATGCTGGGATTTGTAGTTTGATGAGCCACCAGCATTCATTTAGCAGAGATTGCTCAAGACCTTGTCAAACTACAGCCTCCATGGCTCCGTAAGATTGAATCACGGCAATGACAGTGGATTCGTTCTGCAGCAAAGATGCATCCCAAGATTTCCTTTCAGTTGCCGGAAGCTTTGGTGCTCTAACATTTCCATTTTTAAAGAAGGGATTCTAAGCAGGCAGCCCCTGTAATGCATTAGGGTTTATTTTCAGGGATGGAGACCGAAAGGTCGGTGGTTTGAATCCGGGGAGCGGAGTGAGCTCCTGCTGTTAGCCCCAGCTTCTGCCAACCTAGCAGTTCGAAAACATGCCAATGTGAGTAGATCAATAGGTTCTGCTCCGGCGGGAAGGTAACATTGGCGCTCCATGCAGTCATGACCTTGGAGGTGTCTATGGGCAACACAGGCTCTTCGGCTTAGAAATGCAGATCAGCACCAACCCCCAGAGTGCAAGTAGATCAATAGGTACTGCTCTGGTGGGAAGGTAACGGCGCTCCATGCAGTCATGCCAGCCACATGACCTATGAGGTGTCTATGGACAATGCCGGCTCTTCGGCTTAGACATGGAGATGGGCACCAACCCCCAGAGTGTGAGTAGATCAATAGGTACTGCTCTGACGGGAAGGTAACGGCACTCCATGCAGTCATGCCAATGGCCACATGAACTTGGAGGTGTCTACGGACAATGCTGGCTCTTTGGCTTAGAAATGGAAATGAGCACCAACCCCCAGAGTGTGAGTAGATCAATAGGTACTGCTCCAGCGGGAAGGTAACGGCGCTCTGTGCAGTCATGCCTATGGCCACATGACCTTGGAGGTGTCTATGGACAACGCCGGCTCTTTGGCTTAGAAATGGAGATGAGCACCAACCCCCAGAGTCATTGGGCACGACTGAAACTAAAGTTAGGGTAAAAACTTTACCTTTATCTTTTTTTTTCCAAATTGACTTCTTAATGAACAGTAACTAGGGCTTATTTTCAGGGAAAACGTGTCACCATATTCTTGCTTAACATTATTAACCGCCAGCCTTATATACTTGTAACAAAGATCCTTCAATAAAAACTATTTTAAAAAAAATGAATAGCCGCATCCTTTAACCAGGATGCCTTTCTCAATCTGACTTGCTTCAGTGGCTGAGCTCTGGTTCTTGATCATACTGTGTTTTGTATTAAAATGTAAAACTTTCAACAACAAAATATATTATTAACTGCCAGGCTTGGAGATCCATCTGTGTCCGGTGGGATGAATGTCTTTCTCTGCAGAATGAATGCGGTTTGACTCCCCTTTGGATCAATGCTGTGGAATTGTGCCATTTGTAGTTTGGCAGAGGAGGCAAAAGACCTTGCGGAACTGGCGCTCCCAGGATTCCACGGCTCCCAAAGTGGCCTCAAACTATATTCAGTATCAATGTGCTTCAGGGAAGAACTTCAGCCTTCTAGAGCTGGAGGAAGGCCGTAGAGAAGTCGGTAACTACTTGGAGAAGCCCTCTTTGCGGATATGCCCATGTCGTGGCTGAGAAGCATCCGATCCCCAAGCGCAGCAGAGAAGCGTGCCGGGCGCGTGCCCATGATGAGCATTAATGCCACCCTTGTTGCTGCCCTTGTGTTGTCCTCTCCCAGTGTTGCCTCCGGTCCTGGTGCCGCGGCACACGGAGATCCCGGCCGAGTTCCCGCCGCTCGACGACTACAGCCACTCCATTCCGGAGAACACTAACTTCCCAGCTGGCATCGAACCCCAGAGCAACTACATCCCAGGTATTACCTGCCACCCAAGGACAGGGAGGAGGAGCTGCGCAGGGGCGGGGGTGGCGGGGCTTTTTGGAATAATAATAATAATAATAATAATAATAATAATAATAATAATAATAATAATAATGTTTATTTTTATATCCCGCCCCATCTCCCCGAAGGGACTCGGGGCGGCTCACATGGGGCCAAGCCCAACAACATACAATAAAAGACAACAGTATAAAATATGCAATATAAAATACGATATAACATACATTACAATCACAATAGTATAAATACACAATACAAAATACAACAATATAAAATACACAATACAAAATACACAATACTAAATACACAATATAAAATACAATGATATAAAATACATAACAATCACAATAGTATAAAATACACAATATAAAATACACAATACAAAATACACAATATAAAATACAATGATATAAAATACATAACAATCACAATAGTATAAAATACACAATATAAAATACACAATACAAACTACACAATATAAAATACAATGATATAAGCTCAGGCTGTGGCGCAGGCTGGAGGGCAGCTGCAATCAATCACTGCAATGGATCACTCTGACCAGGAGGTCATGAGTTCGAAGCCCGCTCGGAGCCTATGTTTGTTTGTCTTTGTTCGTTGTTAAAAGGCATTGAATGTTTGCCCTATATGTATGTAATGTGATCCGCCCTGAGTCCCCTTCGGGGTGAGAAAGAAGGGCGGAATATAAATACTGTAAATAAATAAATAATAAATAATAACAATCACAATAGTATAAATACACAATATAAAATACACAATATAAAATACACAGTACTAAATACAATTATATAAAATACATAACAATCACAATAGTATAAAATACACAATATAAAATACCCAATATAAAATACATCAATATAAAATACATAACAATCACCGTAGATCAATAACACAGGAAAGAAGGGAGAATCAGTCCCAAATGGCTCTGCTGTTAATAATAATAATAAGAAGAAGAAGAAGAAGAAGAAGAAGTTTATTTTTATATCCTGCCCCATCTCCCCAAAGGGACACGGGGCGGCTCACATGGGGCCAAGCCCAACAACATACAATAAAATACAACAGTATAAAATATACAATATAAAATACAACGATATAAAATACATAACAATCACAATAGTATAAAATACACAATATAAAATACAACAATATAAAATACATTGTTACAGACTAGCCCGGAGGGTCCATACCATGCAAATGGCAGTCGCAACATGTGCGTAGCAAACAAAGAATATATACCTTTGGCTTATCTAAAATTGACCAATGGCTGAGGGTCTTCCTCACCTTCCACACCTACTTGGCATAAATGATACCTGTGACTTCACTTGTTTACTCTGAGCTTTCTTCTCTCCTTGGAACTTCCTGGAGAAAGGCACCAGCTCACAGGAAGGGAGGGGCATATGCAGAGGCAAAGCCACATAGGCAAAAGTTTACTATTTCTGGCTTATGGTCCCTTCAACATAACAATCACAATAGTATAAAATACACAATATAAAATGCAACAATATAAAATACATAACAATCACCGTAGATCAGGGGTCCCCAAACTAAGGCCCGGGGGCCGGATGCGGCCCTCCGAGGTCATTTACCTGGCCCCCGCCCTCAGTTTTATAATATAATATTATATTGATAATAATATTATAATGTAATACAATATAACACTAATAATAATACCATATAATAATATTAATTATATATTCTATTTTACATATAATATTACAGTATAGTGATATAGTTCAATATAGTAATATATAATGCTAATATTGTGCTATGCTAATAATATATTGTATGTACATGTAATTTGTAAGCCACTCTGAGTCCCCTTTGGGGTGAGAAGGGTGTGATACAAATGTAGTAAATAAATGCAGTAAATAATAAATAAATAAATAAATTTTAGACTTAGGCTCACCCAAAGTCTGAAATGACTTGAAGGCACACAACAACAACAACAACAACAACAACAACAACAACCCTAATTAACTTGACTATCTCATTGGCCAGAAGCAGGACCACACTTCCCATTGTAATCCTGATGAATGTATGTTGGTTAAAATTGTTTTTATTTTTAAATATTGTATTGTTCTTTCATTGTTCTTGTTCTTGTTGTTGTTGTTGTTGTTGTTGTTGTTTTTGCACTACAAATAAGACATATGCAGCATGCATCGGAATTTGTTTGTATTTTTTTTTCAAATGATAATCCGGCCCCTCAGCAGTCTGAAGGATTGTGGACCGGCCCTCGGCTTAAAAAGTTTGAGGACCCCTGCCGTAGATGAATAACACAGCTTCAGCAGAGTAAAAACATGGCCATTAAAAGAGGCGATAACATGGCGCTTCAGTCCATCGTCTTGGTGGAGAGGCCTCTACTTCCTCCGTCTCCAGGAGAACCAAAGATTTGGCTCTGGATTCACAACCGCTCTGTTTCTCTTTCCGACAGAGACTCCTCCGCCAGGCTACTTGAGCGAGGATGGGGAGAGCAGCGAGCACCAGATGAACCACAGCATGGATGCAGGTAGGCAGGAGACAAGGGACGGTCGTTGTGCTCCACTTCCCGTCTCTTGGGTCCACGAAAAGCCACGCTTAGTCCTCGCTAAGAGCAGGTCTGGCTTGACCGCAATCCTAGTAGGCGTCCTAGTAGACCACAACCTCAGGGGTCTCTTCCGACACTACGTTTCTATGAGTCTATAACTCAAGGAGTTTGATAAATTGGCATGTCTTGCTTTGGCTTGATGATTCTTCTCGAGCCGGGACTGTCAGTCCTCCGAATCGTGTGGGACTGCATCTCCCAGCATTCCTCACCGCTGGATTTGCAAGCTGTGGCTGCTGGGAATTTACTGTATATACTCGAGTATAAGCCACAAAAATGAAATTTCTGGAGTAGAACAATGACTTGTAAAGTAAGGATCACACCATTAAACAGGAAATAACACTTTCAAAGCAGGAACATTTTTTCCAAATGGTTTTACACAGTGTAATGATAATCTGGCTAAGAGTTGGTCTTAATTCTATTGCTCTTTCCCGCTTAGGTTCTCCGAATCTGTCTCCAAATCCGATGTCTCCGGCGCACAATAATTTGGGTAAGGAAGGTGCTTGAAACTTCCCTGGTGGGTTTTTGTGCGGTGACTGTCGCCTGTTGTGCAAAAGTGTGGAAGAGCAAAGGGAGGCCTTGGCGGGTCACACTCTCTCGGCCTAGAAGCCCTTCCGGACAAACCTTGTGAGGAATGGCTGCGTTCAGCTTACCTTGGATTAGAAATGATTTGAAGGTGCACAATGATAAAACATGGCTTTCTTACCACGTTTTTATTTCTGCCTCCACTGACTGAAATAAAAAATGTAAAGCTTAGGTTGAATGAAGTTGGCGCTGAATGGCATAAATCGGTTAAGGGGGTGGGAAAGCAGGATAGAATCATAGAATCCTAGCAACAGATACCGTATATACTGGAAGATAAGCTGAGTTTTTCAGCCCTTTTTCTGAGCTGAAAAAGCCTCCCCCGGCTTATACTCGGGTCAAGGTCAAGCCTGTTGCCTGAAAAAATGAACTATTTATCTCTCATCTTACCCTCCCTTATCAGTGTTTTCTTTTCCAAAGCCTCCCTCGCTCTTAACCAAGGGAATGTTTTGAAAAGGGAAAGAAGCCCTTGCAAGTCAGGAAGAAGAATATATATATAGCCATTAATCTTATAAAAGCATTTTCCCCTGAAATAATAATAATAATAATAATAATAATAATAATTTATTATTATTATTGTTATTATTATTATTATTATTATTATTATTTATAGCCATTCATCTTATAAAAGCATTTTCCCCTGAAATATTTGTTAATCTCTGCTACAGATATATAGGCATTTCCCCCTGCAAGCCTTTGCAATCCCTATGTGCCTAAATATTTGTATCTATCTATACACATTAATTTTATATATGAATTTCCCCCTCATATGTTTGCAAGTCTTTGCAAATCCTATACAGATATAATTATCTATACAGAGAGAGATATCTAGATATTTATGAATATAGATATATAGGTCTTATAAATATTGCAGCGGAAATACACACACACACATATAGAGATGTCTAGATAGATATAAACATAGAGATATATAGGGCTTGCAAATATTGCAGGAGGGAACTGCACATATATAGAGAGGTTTTGCAAATGTTTCAGGGGAAAATGCATATGTGAAATTAGCATATATAATTATAGATCTATATCTAGCTCTGTATTGTTTATGTAGGCATTGAATGTTTGCCTGTTACTATGTTGGAAGCCGGCCTGAGTCCCCATGGGGAGATAGGATAGGGTACAAATGAAGTTGCTGTTGTTGTTGTTGTTGTTGTTGTTGTTGTTATTATTATGTTATTGTTAATGCCATATTGTTTTTGTTGACCCTACTTTTCCACTCACAGAGCTAGTTTATTGTTTTTCTTTGAAATATGGTAAATATTCAAAAACATTTAACCTTCTGATGCTTCAATTAATGTAAATTTATTGCTATCTATTTTCATTTTGAAATTTACAAGTAGCTGCCTTATTTCCCACTCTCGGCTTATACTCGAGTCAATAAGTTTCCCCAGTTTTTTGTGGTAAAATTAGGTGCCTTGGCTTATATTAGGGTCAGCTTATACTCGAGTATATACGGTAGGTGGAGTTAAAGCTGGACGACTTCCCGGTGCTGTTTTCGCCTCCCTCCGTACGAGTCTTGCCTCCACACTTACCATCTCTTTGCCTTAATTAATTCCTCCAGCCATACGCTCAACAATTTAATTAGCAGCTTACCTTGAAAACAATAGCACTTAAACCTCCTCAGGTGTAGAGGTGGAATTGTGAAACCAAGTGGATTCGTTTTTATATTAAATCCTGTTGTGAAATGGACTGGATTCGCAATCAGGCATTTGGAGGCGGAATGGACGGGATTTACAGCCTGGTCCATCATCATCGTCATGATTATTATTATTATTATTATTATTATTATTATTATTATTATTATTATTATTATTATCGTCATCATTATTGTTATTATTATTATTATTATTATCGTCATCATCATGTTTCCTCGGAAGGAAGCTTCCCTGGAATCCTCTTGCCCTGTCCCGCAGGCATGTCTTATTTTAAACTAGCTTGGGCACCCGGCCATGCCCAGGTTATTTGATAAAGGCACGATTTGTCTGTGATTGCTAAGTATTCTCACTTTGGAGTGGGTGAGCTACAATTCCCAGAATCGTGGTTCAATCCTCCCCAAACCCTGCCAGTATTCAAAGCTGGCCATTTTGGGTCTGTGTGCCAAGTGTGGTCCAGATCCGTCGTTGGCTGGGTTCAACGCTCTTTGGATGCGGGTGAACTACAACTCCCAAAATCAAGGCCCATTCCCACAAACCCCTGCAGTATGTTCAGTTGGTCCTGAGGCTTCTCTGTGCGAAGTTTGGTCCCGGTCCATTGTTTCTCTGGATACAGGTGAACTATAACTCCCTTTTCCCCAAACTTGTCCAATATGTTCTATTGGTTATGGGGGATCTGGTATCAAGTCTCTATTATTGTTGCTACTATTACATTTATTTTACTCTATTTTTATTTTTATTATTAATTTATTACTTCACTCTGATCTTATTATTGCATTTATTATTTTACTCTGTTTATTATTACATGTATTATAACATGTAATACAGTTTCTCTGGATGCAGGTGAACTATAACTCCCTTTTCCCCAATATGTTCTATTGGTTATGGGGGCTCTGTGTGCCAAGTTTGGTCCTGGTCCATCGTTGGTAGGGTTCAAAGTGCTCATTCATTGCAGGCGAACTGTAAATCCCAGTAGCTACTATTTATTTATTTATTTTTATTTATTTACAGTATTTATATCCCGCCCTTCTTTCTCACCCCGAAGGGGACTCAGGGCGGATCACATTGACACATATAGGCAAACATTCAATGCCTTTTAACATAGAACAAAGACAAGACAAACATAGGCTCCCAGCGGGCCTCGAACTCATGACCTCCCGGTCAGAGTGATTCATTGCAGCTGGTTGCAGCTGGCTTGCTCTCCAGCCTGCGCCACAGCCCGGGCTACTCTACTACTACTCTCAAATGTCCAGGCCAATTCCCCCCCAAACCCACCAGTATTCAATCGGGCATATCGGGGATGCATGGCAAGTTTGGAATCTATAGGACATCCTTCCAGAAACAGTGCTATCTGCCCCCCCAGTATAGGATCTTGGTGGAAACAAGAGCAACGAGACTGAGCCGTAAAGGTCTTGGGCGAGATGTCCCGCCTTGATCTCCTCCCGTTTCCCTTCCAGATCTTCAGCCGGTCACGTACTGCGAGCCCGCCTTCTGGTGCTCCATCTCGTACTACGAGCTCAACCAGAGAGTTGGGGAGACCTTCCACGCGTCCCAGCCTTCGATGACCGTGGACGGCTTCACCGACCCGTCCAACTCGGAGCGCTTCTGCTTGGGCCTGCTCTCCAACGTCAACCGCAACGCCGCCGTGGAGCTCACCCGCCGGCACATCGGTAACATCCCTCTCCTTTGTCTTTTGCAGCTCCGTTGCTTTGGCATCCACAGAGGCCACATTTACATGTTGAGTCTGCTAACCACATTCCTTGGGAGCAGAAGTGGTTTGGATTTCAGGTGCCTGAAATAGGGCTGAGCCTCTATACCTCTCCTGAGGCTCTTGTTGGGACACAGAGGGTGGAGCTAGGGAAAGGGGTGGGGCCTCCTTCCAAGAGCCCGAGACAGGGCTGAGCCTCTATACCTCTCCTGAGAGGCCTTTTAGGACTAAAGGGTGGGGCTAGGGAAGGGGGCGGGGCCTCTTCCCAAGAGCCCAAGACAGGGCTGAGCCTCTATACCTCTCCTGAGAGGCCTTTTAGGACTAAAGGGCGGGGCTAGGGGTGGGGGCGGGGCCTCTTCCCAAGAGCCTGAGACAGGGCTGAGCCTCTATACCTCTCCTGAGAGGCCTTTTAGGACTAAAGGGCGGGGCTAGGGGTGGGGGCGGGGCCTCTTCCCAAGAGCCTGAGACAGGGCTGAGCCTCTATACCTCCCCTGAGAGGCCTTTTAGGACTAAAGGGCGAGGCTAGGGGTGGGGGCGGGGCCTCTTCCCAAGAGCCTGAGACAGGGCTGAGCCTCTATACCTCTCCTTAGAGGCCTTTTAGGACTAACGGCGGGGCTAGGGGTGGGGGCGGGGCCTCTTCCCAAGAGCCTGAGACAGGGCTGAGCCTCTATACCTCTCCTTAGAGGCCTTTTAGGACTAACGGCGAGGCTAGGGGTGGGGGCGGGGCCTCTTCCCAAGAGCCTGAGACAGGGCTGAGCCTCTATACCTCTCCTTAGAGGCCTTTTAGGACTAACGGCGAGGCTAGGGGTGGGGGCGGGGCCTCTTCCCAAGAGCCTGAGACAGGGCTGAGCCTCTATACCTCTCCTGAGAGGCCTTTTAGGACTAAAGGGCGGGGCTAGGGGTGGGGGCGGGGCCTCTTCCCAAGAGCCCAAGACAGGGCTGAGCCTCTATATTTCTCCTTAGAGGCCTTTTAGGACTAAAGGGCGGGGCTAGGGGTGGGGGCGGGGCCTCTTCCCAAGAGCCCAAGACAGGGCTGAGCCTCTATATTTCTCCTTAGAGGCCTTTTAGGACTAAAGGGCGGGGCTAGGGGTGGGGGCGGGGCCTCTTCCCAAGAGCCCAAGACAGGGCTGAGCCTCTATATTTCTCCTTAGAGGCCTTTTAGGACTAAAGGGCGGGGCTAGGAGTGGGGGCGGGGCCTCTTCCCAAGAGCCTGAGACAGGGCTGAGCCTCTATACCTCTCCTTAGAGGCCTTTTAGGACTAACGGCGGGGCTAGGGGTGGGGGCGGGGCCTCTTCCCAAGAGTGCGAGACAGGGCTGAGCCTCTATACCTCTCCTGAGGTGCTTGTTAGAACATGGGGGCAGAGTATAGAGGTCCAGCCCTGTCAGGCACTTGGGAGGAGGCCCCGCCCCCTCCTGCAGCCCCGCCCCCTGTGTCCTGGACAGGGATAGAAGCTCAGCCCTGACTCAAAGCTCGTAACTCCGCCCATCCCAGTCCTGGCTGCCCATTTGTGGCCCCGCCCACCTCCCCCTCGCAGCCATCCATCTTGGACTAGGGGAGACTCAGTCCCGCCCTCTTGAGCAGGAGCCACGCCCACCTCTCTAAGCCACGCCCCCTTTCCAGTTGGCGCTGAGTCATATTTTTTTCTGGAAAGGAGGCTGCAGGCCAAATAAGTTTGGGAACCACTGGTGTAGCTAGATAGATGGAGCTACAACTTTAAATTTTACCTCTTTCCGGCTTAAGAACAAACCTGCAGAACGGATCTTCTTCGTAACTGCCTGTATTTGGCTCTCCGTGGGGAGTGATCCCAGAGTGGAGACCCAAGTCTGGACATGAAACTCATTTCCGCTCCGTATCCACGGAGCCTGAAGAAACAAAAGGCTGTTTCAGAGCGCTTTCTTGTTCTTCTGTTTACCTGAAACCACTCAGCGTAACGTTAATTACACCGCAGACGCTCCGGCTTTATTACCTGCATGGCAGCCATTTGGACGGGCATTTACCCTTCTTCGCGCAGGATTGTTTTCTAGCTCTGCTTCTTCCCATTACCCTTCCGATTAGTTCATTCTTGCCCGCGGGCAAAAGGCCAAGCCTGGGCCTTCTCTAAAGCTCACTTTCTCAGGAGTTGCCCACCCAAATCGCCCCGATCCCAGAGTGTCCGGTTTTGGAGAGGTTTGCTAGGCATCTTTCTGGAGGACTTTAATTGTACGAGGGTTGGATGAAAAGTAATGCCTCCACCTTCTCTACTTGGGTTTGGATGGGAGTATTTTCATAAATCAAACGCAGAAATAATCCTGAGAATGTGCTCTTTAACTACCACTATTCACTTTTCCACATCATCACTAGACAATTGGATACATTTATGCCAACGATGAACAAGTTTTCTGAAGTCGTCACAGAAGAAGTCGACACTCGGTTTCTGCAACCGGCATCTCGCAGGACCTATCATGCACAAATCTTCCGACAGCCAAGCAAAGCAATAACCACACGTGCTTGTGAAATGCCAATTGTGCTTGAAATGTCTCTCTGAGTGATACGACGATCGTCCTGAATCAATCTGTCAACCTTTTGCTTGTGAAACTTGGTGGTTGCTGTCACAGGACGTCCAACTCTTTGTTTGTCATGCAAGTCAGATGTTCCCACTTCAACATCTTTAAACTTACTCGCCCAACGACACACAGGACTCACATCAACACAATCACCATAAACAGCTTCCATTCTCTGATGAGTCTCCTTTGGGGTGACACCTTCTGCTGTCAATGACTACACGTTGCTTAAGTCGCATTGACCATACTTTGCACTTTAACAACACAACCATTCAATACTAAGGCTTCCCCGTCTGCGTAGGGTTCCATACTTTGCACTTTAACAACACAACCGTTCGATGCTAAGGCTTCTCCATCTGCACAGGGTTCCACTCTTCACACTTTAACAACACAACCGTTCAATGCTAAGGCTTTCCCGTCTGCGCAGGGTTCCACTCTTCACACTTTAACAACACAACCGTTCAATGCTAAGGCTTCCCCGTCTGCGTAGGGTTCCATACTTGGCACTTTAACAACACAACCGTTCAATGCTAAGGCTTCCCCGTCTGCGTAGGGTTCCATACTTGGCACTTTAACAACACAACCGTTCAATGCTAAGGCTTCTCCGTCTGCGCAGGGTTCCACTCTTCACACTTTAACAACACAACCGTTCAATGCTAAGGCTTTCCCGTCTGCGCAGGGTTCCATACTTTGCCCTTTAACAACACAACTGTTCAATGCTCAGGTTTCCCCGTCTGCGCAGGGTTCCATACTTCACATTTCAACAACACAACCGTTCAATGCTAAGGCTTTCCCATCTGCGCAGGGTTCCATACTTCACATTTTAACAACACAACCGTTCAATGCTAAGGCTTCTCCGTCTGCGCAGGGTTCCACTCTTCCCACTTTAACAACACAACCGTTCAATGCTAAGGCTTCTCCGTCTGCGCAGTGTTCCACTCTTCACACTTTAACAACACAACCGTTCAATGCTAAGGCTTCCCCGTCTGCGCAGGGTTCCATACTTCGCACTTTGACAACACAACCGTTCAATGCTAAGCTTTCCCGTCTGCGCAGGGTTCCATACTTTGCACTTTAACAACACAACTGTTGAATGCTAAGGCTTCCCGCCAAATGGAACTAACTGTAGAGGAGAGTCTCCTGAACAAGCCGGGACCTGCCGTAGACCAGGACTGCCACCTATTGAGGAGTCACGAAGGTGGCGGCATTACTTTCCATCCAACCCTCGTATATTCCCGCATGGTTGTTCTGATCCCTTCCAAGCCCATAGTGCCCTGTCCATGCCTCCCTTGCTGCTCCGGCCGCCTTGCCCTGACCTTCCGCCCTCTCTCCCAGGCCGGGGCGTGAGGCTCTACTACATCGGCGGAGAGGTCTTTGCCGAGTGCCTGAGTGACAGCGCCATCTTCGTCCAGTCCCCCAACTGCAACCAGCGCTACGGGTGGCACCCGGCCACCGTCTGCAAGATCCCGCCAGGTAACTTGAACGCCAACGTGGGTCACGTCTCTTTGTGGTGAAAAGGGCCGTGAGCGTTCCCAGTGACGCCAGTGGGCTTGTGGGTGTCCGTCTCTCCCGCAGGATGCAACCTGAAGATCTTCAACAACCAGGAGTTTGCTGCTCTCTTGGCCCAGTCCGTGAACCAGGGCTTCGAGGCCGTCTACCAGCTGACGCGCATGTGCACCATCCGGATGAGCTTCGTCAAGGGCTGGGGCGCCGAATACAGGTCAGAGGAGAGAAGGGAAGGGAAGGGGACGGCACCAGGGGCAGGTGGGTGGGCGGCTGGCCTGCTCCTTCCTTCCTTCCTTCCTTCCTTCCTTCCTTCCTTCCTTCCTTCCTTCCTTCCTTCCTTCCTTCCTTCCTTCCGTCTATATATATCCATCCTTCCTTCCACCTATCTTCTTCCTTCAACCCTCTCTCCAAATTTCCTCCTTCTAACCCTCCCTCCTTCCACCCTTCTTCCTTCCCTCTTTGCTTCCTTCTTTTCTTCCATCTTCTCTCCATTCCTCTTCCTTCCTTCCTCCCATCTTCCTTCTTCCCTCTCTCTCTGCACACATCTTTCCTTCCTTCCACCTTTCTTCTCTTCCTCCCTCCTTCCTTCCTTCTTTCTTTCCACCCATCTTCTTCCTTCTACCCTTCTGCTCTCCAAATTTCCTCCCTCCCTCCTTCCACCCTCTTTCCTTCAATCTCTTCCTCTCTCCTTCTTCCTTCCTTCCACCCATCTTCCTTCTGCCCTCCCTCCCTCCACACATCCTTTCTTCCATCCTTCCTTCTCTTCCATCCTTCCTTCCATCTTTCTTCTTCCCTCTCTCTCTCCGCACGTTCCTTCCTTCTCTTCCTTCCTTCTTTCCTTCTCTTCCTTCCTTCCTTCAATCCTTTCTTCTCTTCTCTTCCTTTCTTCCTTCCTTCCTTCTTTCCTTCTTCTCTTCCTTCCTTCCTTCCTTCCTTCCTTCCTTCAATCCTTTCTTCTCTTCTCTTCCTTTCTTCCTTCTTTCCTTCTTCTCTTCCTTCTTTCCTTCTTCTCTTCCTTCCTTCCTTCCTTCCTTCTTTCCTTCCTTCCTTCTTTCCTTCTTCTCTTCCTTCCTTCTTCCCTTCCTTCCTTCCTTCCTTCCTTCCTTCCTTCTTTCCTTCTTCTCTTCCTTCCTTCCTTCCTTCAATCCTTTCTTCTCTTCTCTTCCTTTCTTCCTTCTTTCCTTCTTCTCTTCCTTCTTTCCTTCTTCTCTTCCTTCCTTCCTTCCTTCCTTCCTTCTTTCCTTCCTTCCTTCCTTCCTTCCTTCCTTCCTTCCTTCTTTCCTTCTTCTCTTCCTTCCTTCTTCCCTTCCTTCCTTCCTTCCTTCCTTCTTTCCTTCTTCTCTTCCTTTCTTCCTTCCTTCCTTCCTTCCTTCCTTCTTCTCTTCCTTCCTTCCTTCCTTCCTTCCTTTCTTTCCTGGGCGGCTGAGACCAGGGCCCCTCCCCAGCGTTGAGCAGAGTTCTCCGCTCACCTCTGGGCCACTTCCTTCTCCAGATGTCTGGAGTCCATCTTGTTTTGAAATCCGCTCCCTTCCTGCTGGGGCGGCTTTTCAGCCTTGGCTGAGCTCCCACGATTTGTAATGGGATCCAGATGAGCGAGTTGTATGGGGCGGGGAGGCCTGGCCCGAGACCCAGACCGGCCCAGAGCCGAGCGCTGGTTTGTGCTTTTGGCCTCGGCTTGCAAGCAAACACACGTCAGGGTCCCGGGGCTGCTGGGTCCGGAGGCTTCTTGCCAGCACAAACGCTCTCCTCCTCCGGGGCTGAGCTTCTCCTACATTTTGGGCTGTTTGAGGTCTGTGTTGGGCTTTTAAAAAGGTGACTTGGGGGTTGTGCAATGGTTGGCTTTCTTATGGAGCCAGTGGCATTCTTGCAAGGTGGGAGGGCAGCCCAAATGGAAGGCTGTGTCTCCTAGGGACCTTTAAGGCCCTGATTGTCACCTGGAAGGAGCAGAGGGAAGATTGATCAGCCGCAGCCCCAGAATCGGGCGATGGGCAAAGGGACCTCTCCATGCTATTCTACAACTTCCAGCCCCTTCTGATTTGCTACTGTTCAGTTTTAGGACAAAAGCATAGGAGTGTGTGAAGTGTGTATTCCTTTTTTTTTCTCTCTCTCTCTCTCTCTCTCACACACACACACACACACACATATATATATATATAGGGATATATATATATATATATATATATATATATATATATATATATAGCTAGCCCCTGGTGGTGGCACAGTGTGTTAAAGCGCGGAGCTGCTGATCTTGCGGACCAAAAGGTCCCAGGTTCAAATCCCGGGAGCGGAATAAGTGCCCGCTGTTAGCCCCAGCTCCTGCCAACCTAGCAGTTCGAAAACATGCAAATGTGAGTAGATCAATAGGTACCACTCCGGCGGGAAGGTAATGGCACTCCCATGCAGTCATGCCCTTGGCCACATGACCTTGGAGGTGTCTATGGACAACGCCGGCTCTTTGGCTTAGGAATGGAGATGAGCACCAACCCGCAGAGTCAGTCACGACTAGACTTAACGTCAGGGGAAAACCTTTACCTTTACCTATATATATATACTGAAGTTTTACCTTATAAAATAGAGTAAATTAACATCGAAAGAGTGAGAACATTTGATTGTCTAGAAAGTAGGAAAACTGAGATTAAAAAAGGATCAAAAAGGGAGAGAGAGAGAAAAAAAACCCAAAAACAAAGCTTGGAAATCCTGACTACTACTACTACTACTACTACTACTATCATTATTATTATTATTATTATTATTATTATTATTATTATTATTATTATTTTATTTTCCAACTGTCGTACTGGAACAACAATGATTGTTTAGTTTAATTTTAACAGTTTTTGGCAGTTCTTTGTTAGAGCATTTCCAATGTCAGCTGCTTCTAACCTAGCGATTTTATTCGAGTGCTAATGCTTTTTGCTTTTTGGTGTGTTTCTTTGCCAAGTACTTTTGCATTTTTATATCACCATTTGTTCAGATTTATTTTCTTTTAAATATAAATATGGACACTTTAGCTTTGAAGTGTGTATTCTTGAAAGCTTCAGTTTTCAAATAGATTGCAGACACCCTGCAGTACTGAACACCTTTTGAATCTGGTTCCTGGTGCTAGTTAAGACGGCCACCTCCAAAGAGTGCCATTGTACCGAACAGGCCATGACTTGGGCTACAGAATTTCCTCTGAAAAGCTTTCCAAAACAGCCCCTTCTGTTGACCAAAGTGGGGCAAAGCCGTGCACCATGGCACACCCACCACCCTTTTAGAATCATAGAATCATAGAATCATAGAATCGTAGAATTGGAAAAGACCTCACGGGCCATCCAGTCCAACCCTATTCTGCCAAGAAGCAGGAAATCGCATTCAAAGCACCCCCGACAGATGGCCATCCAGCCTCTGCTTAAAAGCCTCCAAAGAAGGAGCCTCCACCACGGTCCGGGGCAGAGAGTTCCACTGGTGAACAGCCCTTCTCACAGTGAGGAAGTTCTTCCTGATGTTCAGGTGGAATCTCCTTCCTTTCCTGTAGTTTGAAGCCCTTGTTCCCTTGCGTCCTAGTCTGCAGGGCAGCAGAAAACAAGCTTGCTCCCTCCTCCCTAGGACTTCCCTTCACGTATTTGTACATGGCTCTCATGTCTCCTCTCAGCCTTCTCTTCTGCAGGCTAAACATGCCCAGCTCTTTAAGCCGCTCCTCATAGGGCTTGTTCTCCAGACCCTTAATCATTTTAGTTGCCCTCCTCTGGACGCTTTCCAGCTTGTCAACATCTATAACTGCGGTGCCCAAAATTGGACACAGTGTGATTCCAGGTGTGGTCTGACCAAGGCAGAATAGAATAGAGGGGAGCAGGACTTCCCTCCTCTCCTTTCAGACGAGCCTGAAGACTTGGCTCTTCCGAGAGGCTTTTGGTGACTGATCTCTGTATCGACCTGTTGTCTATTAACAGTGTGTGCCTGCCCCAGTATTATAATGGCACTTTATAGCCATCATAGCTGAGTAACCACCCTCCCCTGATGACATGATATATTTGCACTTTTAGCACTTTGGCCTAGATTCTTTGAACCCAATCCATGATTTTAACACTTTATCTTGTATGTGGTTTTTTATGACTTGCTTTTATTGTCTGATTGATTGGTTTTATTGTTTTGTTTTTATATTGTTCTGTTCGGGCTTGGCCCCATATAAGCCGCCCCGAGTCCCTTCGGGGAGATGGGGCGGTGTATAAGAATAAAATTATTATTATTATCATCATTATTATTATTATTATTCCCTGGATCTAGACGCTATTCCCCTATTGATGCAGGCCAGAATCCCATTGGCTTTTTTAGCTGCCGCATCACATTGTTGGCTCGTGTTTAACTTGTTCCCCACGAGGACTCCAAGGTCTTTTCCACACGTCCTGCTGTCGAGCCCGGCATCGTCCCCATTCTGTCTCTTTGCATTGCATTTTATCTTCCTCTCGCTCCTTCCCTTCCAGGCGGCAGACGGTCACGAGCACCCCGTGCTGGATCGAGCTCCACCTGAACGGGCCGCTGCAGTGGCTGGACAAGGTCCTCACGCAGATGGGCTCCCCCAGCATCCGCTGCTCCAGCGTCTCTTAGGCACGGAGGCCAAGACTCGGACATCTCTGGCTTGGAACAAACAACATCCGTCCCTTTCCTGAGATCGTTTCCCCCCCACTCGTCTGTCTGAATAACTGGTGACCGTGAAAAAGAGAATGTTTGGGTTGCGGCCCTGCGTGGCGACTGCGCGTTTCTTTCAGTCGGACATGAACCCAGTCGGAGGCATCCGGCATGAGGTCCAGGCACTTCACCAAACTCTGGATGCGTTGGAGGAGAGGCTTTGGGTTTTGTCGCTGCACCGTTTTTTGGGGCTCTGTTGCGAGACTGTGTTTAGGGTCTTCTCCACTTGACCCCTTGGATGGAGGACATCCTCCTGGAACTGCTTGGCAGGAAGGATCCGTCACCGCTTGTCAACATTCCCATCATGAGCATTGACCGCCTGCACTTTTTCTGGGACCGTCCCTGCTAGACCTTGGGCAGGGAAGCTCTTGGGATTAAAACCCGACTGGAAGAGATCCAGTCGGACAAAGCTTTGAGTTAAGTTGTCATGGCAGTGGCTTCAGTGTGGCACCTCATGCCCACATCGGGGCATTTTTTTTCATCTGGAAATGGTTCGGGTGTCAGAGTATTTTGCAGTAGTTGGATGGAATCAGTGGAACGCAGAACGACAGGCAAGACACACATTTCATTCAAACACTACCAATACACAAATCCCACATTAACATCAGGAAAGGAAGACCTTGTTGCTTCCTCCAGAGGCCTTGGTGGCCTTTCCTGGCCCTTGTGGTCCTCCTTGCATGGCTCTCATCCACTCCTGGATCATCTGCCTCACATGCCAAGATGGCCTTGGAGGGCCCAGGTTTCGTTCTGAGACCACGTTCCACAAAGAGAGGAGCCAAGCACTCCTGTTGCCGTGGTTGTCTTGCCTGAGTCCGGAAAGGAGAGCGTCCGGCCGGGGTTTGGGGGTCTGGAGGCGGCTCCAGTCTCCTGTTTCTTCAGTTTTCAAGAGCACAGACTCCTCCGTCCCGCCCTGCCCTTCGTCTTTTTCCGCTATTTCGGTTCAACCAGTCTGTTTGGCAGGACACCTGGGAGTGTCGCTGGCTCTTTACGTCCAGACTTTAAAAATATTTTGAAGTCCTAAAAGGCTTCGTGCCGAAGATGGTTTCAAGGAGAAAACCACTTGGGACACCTTGTGGCCGCTGCAAGAGGACTCCGGGGACGGCCAAAAATTCAGCCACAGAACGTAAGGCTACATCTTCGACCCTCTTATATTTGCTACTAGGAGTAATGGGTGGGGGTGGATTCCAAACATTCATTTTAAAAGTGCTTTTCAAAAAGCTGAACCTATTTTGGACCGCATAGAGTTCCTTTACATTTCAGGTCCACAGCTCCACCAACTTCGAAACTACCAGCTGCCAAAATAGTTAAAATTGGGATCATATGGATGAATGCTCAAAGGGATGTCTCTATAGACACTGAGAAAAATAAAAAGGTCCCCACGCTCTCGTCTGAATTGCTAAAGAACCATCACCTCTGTGGGATGGAAACTCCCATGGACATCAACGAGTTTGCTCGGGTGGCCATTTGCTTTTTACAAGCCTTGGGAAATTATACAGGTGCGTTTGTAGAGAAAGGTTTTTTTCCCCCTCAGATAAATATTTTTGCTCATTCAAGGAGGAGGAGATTATTTTTCTCTTTTTTTCAAGGGGTTGTGCCAAGAACACTCTGTCCTTTGCGTTTCCATTTGAGTCTGTGACAAAATAGTTTGGCTTGATGTTTAGAATCAAATCACATGCCCCTCTCACAACGGTTTAGGAACTACAACTCCCAGCATGCCTACCAGAGCTGCTGGGAGTTGCAGTTCACCATCATCTTAGGACTCTCACAATTCCCACATCTTTCCTACTGGATAATTCGGGATGAGCCGTTTATTTCATAATGGAAATGCAACTTCTGAATGAAGGAATTCCATTTCTTGGCCTTCTCTTTACCCGACACGACAGGGCCATGAAACGTTGTGGGCCTTTCCGATCAATGAAACTATGTCACTTATATGGTTGTATTTGGTAGCCACAACTAGGCATAACCGGGCAGGGTGATCCTCATTGATATGTATGTATTATGTCTTAAGTGTCCTATTTGTTGCCAGTAGGATGGATTACATAGACTCCTCTTTATCTGCAGAAAATCAGCCAGAAAGAAACATCGTTTTGAAAAACCTAAACAAGAAGGTTTCTGTTCACTGCGCATAAGCCATAGGTCTGCATTGACCGTATTCCAAGTTAGATGCAACCAGCCTTCGTGTGCTGTTGACCTTCGTCAAGTTTTGTTCTAAGTCTTCTTACGCACTTTTGGCCAATATCTATAACGGCTGCATTCTGTTCAAGCAAGTCCATACATGTGGTGCCATGATACGGAATTGTTCGTTATGTATTTACGTGGGTGGCTATGCAGTGTGAGCTAATGTGGGTCAATACGCAACATCGCAATTCTGTAACAAGGAAGTGGTTTGGCCGGCTCCTTCCTCTAAATCAGGGCTTCTTACTCTTTAAGGCTCAAGAAACTTTTACACGACCTCCGGCGTATAGGCACATATAACAAAGATAAAAATCCCGAACGTTTACTGATAATCAGCATTTGCAAGGCTTGCTAAATAGGAAGCAAGGAGGCGAGGAGGAATATTTCTTTTTGATGCTTATGGAAGGCTTGCGAAACAGGCTGCTTTTCCTTTTTATGGAGCCCAGCTGAAGCCTCTTTCGCAGAGGCAAGGAGGAGCATTATATAGGTTTATAAAATAGATGTAAAAACCAGACATGGAGTGAAGATAAATCAGCATCTTCAAGGCTTGCCTAACAGGCCGATTTCCCTTTCTTAAAAGTACAGCCAAAGCCTCTTCAGCACAACAGATTCAAGCAAATGCCCAAAACAGTCAGGAGGCAACGTTTGGAAGCCTTTGACTGTTGTAATTTTTTCGGGAGCGAAGGGGACCCACAGTTTAAGAAGCAGTGCTCTGAAGTATAGCCTAAAGCATCCGATACTTGTTGTTTAGCAAATCTTTCCAGACACAGAAAAAACATGACTTAAGTGCCCTTAAGACATTCCTCTTGGCTACACCTATACGTTGTGCCTTGCCTGAGAGCAGAGGGAAGATGCACAAAGAGCGGGCCACTTTTAAAGGTTGAAAAGCATCATCGTCCACAAGAGATCGTTGGATCAAATAAATACAAGGCCTGCCTTGTTTAGTGCTGCCCACACCATAATCTCAAGGCACTGCCCTGACTTTTCCCCTCTTTGCCGAACCTGCTCTTTTTGTTTGTATCAATGCAAATGCACGGTTATTTCCTCTAATAGAAATGAATACTTTGCAGGCTGTTTGTGGCCCCAGGTTTTGTTTGTTCCTAAAGAGTTGAGTCTCCCTTCTGTAAAAACACCGCTCTTGCCTTGCGGGACTGGCACAAGCGCTTGAGCCTTGCTGGTTGGCGGTCTGGCCGCTTTCATGTGTCACGTTCTAACTCTTAAAACGAGAAGCATTTGAGCAAGCAACATGGAATCAAGTAGGTGTCCTTTCCACTTCGAGTATGTTCTTGGAATGAGCCACTGGCTCATGGGAAACGCTGCCCGATACTACGTTCATGTGTGACGTGGCCCATTCTGTCTGCGAGACAACAAACAACGCAGCTTTCAAACTTGTACAGAACTTTTCTTATGTAGCACCAATGGGATTGTATGCGTTGTCTGTCCTGGAATCTCCTTTTAGCTGGGCCACCGGACTCTCGAGGCACACGTGCCTCCTCTTATACGGCTGCTGGCGGACGTACCCGGGTGGCCTTGACCAACCACGTCTCTCTCTCTTAAATGTGGCCGGTGGCAAAACTTAATCTATGTGTTGTTTTCGTTAACATATTGAAGAAAGTTGCAGAATGCATAATCTTTGCTATTATTGTTATTTTTAATACTACTACTACTACTATTATTATTTGCAGAGTTTAAAACCTGTGCTTTTGAGCTTAATCGGTAGCAATAACTTGCAAAAGGAATGGGAAAAACCTGTTGAGGCCAGTAAGAGACTCAAATGGGGCAGCAGTGAGAAGGTGGAAACGTGGCCTGGTCGAAACTCTTTATAAATGCAGTTCGTTTCATAAAGATCAAGTAGACAGAACATATTGTAAAGAACAAAAATAACTTTCTGGCCTTGCGTCGCACATTTTGGTGCAAATATTAAGACACAAAAAGGGTTCAATTCAGCAAGTATTGCAGAATGTCATGCCACAGTCCACTTCAAAAAGGGTCATGACATGCAGCTGTTAATAAAATGCTGTAGTATGTTAAAAACCACGTTAAATTCATGAAATATATAGTGGTTTATTTGGATGACTTTAAAGTGATTTCACTCTCTCTCAGGAGAGGTTGGGTTGGCAAGGAGGAAGGACGTGAATGGCTCAACTCAAAGAGATTTTCCACTACACCCAACTACAGCAGAGTCTCACTTATCCAACGTAAACGGGCCGGCGGAACGTTGGATAAGCGAATATGTTGGATAATAAGGAGAGATTAAGGAAAAGCCTATTAAACATCAAATTAAGTTATGACTTTACTAATTAAGCACCAAAACATCATGTTACACAACAAATTTTACAGAAAAAGTAGTTCAATACGCAGTAATGTTATGTTGTAATTACTGTATTTACGAATTTAGCACCAAAATATCATGATGTATTGAAAACATTGACTACAAAAATGCGTTGGATAATCCAGAACTTTGGATAAGCGAGTGTTGGATAAGTGAGACTCTACTGTATTGTAAAGAACAAAAATAACTTTCTGGCCTTGTGTCGCACATTTTAGTGCAAATTATTAAGACACAAATAGGGTTCAACTCGGCAAGTATTGCAGAATGTCATGCCACAGTCCATTGCAAAAAGGATCGTGACATGCAGCTGTTAATATAATGCTGTAGTATGTTAAAAACCATGTTAAATTCATAAAATATATAGTGGTTTATTTGGATGACTTTAAAGTGATTTCACTCTCTCTCAGGAGAGGTTGGGTTGGCAAGGAGGAAGGACATGAATGGCTCAACTCAAAGAGATTTTCCACTACATCCAACTACTAAGATTATTTCTAAGGCAGAGAGAAATGAAGTAGCCCCGTTTATATTACATCTGCATAGGTGAAACAAGGTCTTTCATTTTTAAGAGGAAATATTCGAGATTTTGTCTTCAAAAGTATGTTTTCTGTGAGATTTGAAGATTTCATATTGAAAACATACACTACGGATGAAGCTGGATTTGACAGCACTGAACCACAAACCCAAGGGAGATGCAAAGGGGACCATTCACTTCAATTCCTGCAAAGCCAAACAAAAAAAGGACTCCATGCCGATATCAGTGCTAAAAATTCGGACAGTGTTAGTTAGAGACTTGATTTCAGTTTCAGTTTTCCCATACAGCTTCAAGTCATCCATGTACATCAGATGTCCTTTTGGGCAGATTGTGCATCCTGTCCCTGCAATATTGGAGCTTCAATGGTTCCCATCACATTTGCTGTTGGTGCTGCTGTGAAGCATTTCTTATTTCAGAGGTTTGAGCAGAGACCCTTGAAAGAGATTCTGAAAAGCTGGGTTGCAGTCGTAGTCTCTGCCTTCTCTTACGATGGCCTTCCAAGTCCATTTCTCTGCAATCAGTCATTCATTTCATGCAGCGTTCAAGGCTGTCCTATGTTGTTCTTAGGTTAATATTTGGGCTCATGGATTTCTGGATTTTCTCTCTCTCTTTCTCCACCATATTTGTTTCCTTCTTTTATACCTGAGATTTGTGCATTAATGAACCTTTGCTTGTCCTCTGTGGGTCTTTGGCCCTGCTAAGCTTGTTTTTATTAAAAGCCTATATCATCCATTCCTTGTGGGAAAGCGTGCGTTTGGTTTTGTTTGTCGCTCGCATGAACTTTTCACGACTTCTTCCCAGGTTTCAAAGGGGCAGGTCGACAGGAAGCTGCATGTTAAGCAGGCTTTATTGGACTCATTTATGGGTCACTGAAAAGAAAGAAAAGGTACAACAAGTCCCTTCGGTTAAGTGGCTCAACCACAATCCACAGCAAACCTCTCTTCCAGACGCCCGTGTCATCAATGGGAATGGTGCAGGAATCTTGCACATCTCTTATGGAACGAAATAACCGAGGGCTGAATGAAAAGTAATGCCTCCACCTTCGTTACTTGGGTTTGGATGGGAATGTTTTAATAAAACAAATGCAGAAATTATCTTTAGAATGTGCTCTTTAACTCACAACCTCTGAGGATGCCTGCCATAGATGTGGGTGAAATGTCAGGAGAGAATGCTTCTGGAACATGGCCAGACCGTCTGGAAAACTCACAGCAACCCAGTTACCAAACTTTGCTGCCTAGATCCAGTCAGGATGCTGGAAGTACTGGTCTCATTGGGAAATGTGTCTTATGTATACATATGTGTGCAGATTTTGGGAGGGGAGGGAGGGCAAGCAATCATATCAATGATTTGTATTAATTAAAAATAAACTTTCAGCAATATGATTAAATGTCAGGAAAGAATGCTTCTGTAACATGGCCATACAGTCCGGAAATCTCACAGCAACCCAAAAAGCGAAAAGTCTTGGACCAGAAAAGGACTGCAACCTGGCACCAGGATGAGGGGAGACGAGGAGATCAAGACTATTCCGCTTGTATGTCCCTCCGAGAGAAGAGACACTCTTGCAAACCCTGAGTGAGGCGCTCAAAACTTATCCAACACCCAAAGCGAGTTAGCCTTTTGTGATTTACTATTGCCAAGTTGTGCAGGCCTGATTAAAGTTGTGGACATTACGCATTACATTCATTCATTCCAAACGGTCAAGACAGCCCAATCCCGTGTCCGTTTCTTCCTTGCGCAGAACACTTTTGAGAAGAAAGATCCCAAGAAGGGTAGAACGGCTTTCAACTTGCAGTTTCACGGCATCCGGTCCCCCAATAAAGCACAACTGTGACCAACTTAGAGAGAGTTTGGTACCCCAAAGTCCAGCCTCACAGGGATAAATAATCTGGGTTTATAAACAACTCAGGAGTAATGCTTTTCCCCTTCCATTTGTTATCGCTATCATTTCCTTCCTAGCTACCGACAGAGGTGGCAAACAGGGACACTTGAAAAGCATGTATTTTTTTCTTCTTGTCTGCAACAACCACACTAGGCTGGTTAGTATACAAAACAAAAGATTAGAGGGTTGTTGTATGTTCTCTAGGCTGTATGGCCATGTTCTAGAAGCATTATCTCCTGACGTTTTGCCCACATCTATGGCAGGCATCCTCAGAGGTTGTGAGGTATGGAGAAACTAAGCAAGGAAGGTTTATATATATCTGTGGAAAGTCCACAGGCAGAAAGTAGCCAGTGGATGAAGCTATTCAATGCTAATTGAGGTGATTAACTACAACATTCACGCTGGCCTCCAACTGACAAGAGTTCTTCCCTCACCCTGGACTTTCCACAGATATATATAAACCTTTCTTGCTGAGTTTCTCCAGATACCTCACAACCTCTGGGGATGCCTGCCATAGTTGTGGGCGAAACGTCAGGAGAGAATGCTTCTGGAACATGGCCAGACAGCCCAGAAAACATACAACAACCCTGTGATCCCGGCCATGAAAGCCTTTGACAACACAAAAGATGAGCATCAATATACTGTTTTTCTTGTGCAAAGTACACTTGTGGGCAACCCCATCTTCTCTATTCCACCCCAAAGTTACTGCTGAGAGTTCCCATCCGCTCCATCCCTCCCAGGATTTTGAAATGAAGACAAATGAGCGGCTCACAAAGTAGAAAGTAAAACAGAGAGGGTTTCTAGGCAGGCCTTTTCATTGGGGCTGGGCCCTGGTTGGCTTCCCAAGGACGGCCAGAACGGGTCTCCTCACAAACGCACTCAGCAAGCCGACAGCCATCACATTTCCAGAGCAGCAGCAACCACATGCTGAAAGAGCAGCCTTCTTTCAAGTCTCAAAAAACGATGCCTTTTGTCAAAGGGGAAAAAACGGCGACTGCAGCCAACAACCTGGTGGTGTTTGCAGCAGAACAACCCAGAGCCATTCCTCAGCCCAGGCATCCCTCGTGCCCTAGTTGTCCTCGTCCGAAGACAGGCCCTCGATCTCGTCTCTGTCTCCTCCAATAGCCATCCAGAAGGCTTTCGCCACCTGCGAGGGAAGGGTCAACAAGAAACACTCAAACTCCAAGGAAATCTTCACAGCAGCAGCAGCAGCAGGTTCAGCATACATTCTGGCAACTGTTCCCCACACATTTTCTATATTAGATTTTTAGATATACAATTGTAGAGTCAGAAGGGACCACAAGGGCCATCTAGCAGAACCCCATCCTGCCTTCATTCTGGAAAAACACCATCAAAGTACCCCTGGCAGATGGCCCTCCTGCCTCTGTTTCAAAGCCTCCAAGGAAGGAGCTCCCACTGTACTCTGAGGCAGAGAGTTCCTCTGCTGAACAGATCTTCGTACAGTTGGGAGGTTCTTCCAAATGTTCAGGTGGAACCTCTTTTCCTGTCATTTGAACCCATGGCCCCATTGAGTCCCAGTCTCCAGGGCAGCAGAACACAAGCCTCCTCCCTCTTCCTTATGGCATCCTTTCAAATATTTCAACATGGCTCTCATGTCTCTTCCCAACCTTCTCTTCTGCAGGATAAACAGTCCCGGCTCCTCTTTAAGCCGCTCCTCACAGGGCACATGTGGCAAAGCCAGGCCTCCTTGTTATTCTAAGTGTCCCTCCTCCAAATACTGGAATATAAAACTTTATTTATATCCTGCACCTATCTTTCCGAGGGGACTCAGGGATACATCTCTATTCCTCCTCATTAGGAGGAGGGTGGGGTTTGGATTGAGATGCAACGCTAGCCAACTTCAAAATGTCCTTTAACCTTTCTCCAAACTCAGAGCCACCAATGCTGTTGGGTTGCAATTCCCATTATCCCCAGTCCGCACGATGGACAACCTCCTTAATATTCCCTCCCTGCCTCTAAAACCCATATAGGAACATCTATATATATATAAAAGAGTAATGAAATTTCGGCCTAGGACAAAACAACAAAAATACACATCCCAGAAACACTAAACTTGGCAGCACAACCCCTCGTCCATGCCTCTACGTTCATACAACAAAAAGCTCCAGCTATTCCAGAAAACGGCCAGGCTTTGAGACTGCAAGGCTATTCACTGCTATTCCACTTGGCCAACAAAGGATTCCCATAAGCCACAGCAACGCGTGGCTGGGCAAAGCTAGTTATTATTATATAATAATTTAGGATGATGCCCAAATGACCTGGAACCCTCACCTTTTCGGCGTGCAGCTTTCTCTGTTCATGAGGCAATGTCGCTGCTTTCTCTGCAATGACAAAAAGCAAAAGTTGCCATCACGGTTTGCCAAAAGTTGAACAAAGGCAGAATGGTTCCAAGTTGGGCTGGAAAGAGGGTTAAGCCAAGGGAAAGACACACAACAAGACAAAACACAAAACGAGGACTCAGGAATCGGAATGATACTCCTAATTCTTTCCCACAACACTTTTAATTTTTTATGCATCAACAGCAAAGGTCAAGGTGGGGGAAGTCCTACCTCGGGTGTCCTCACTTGCAGAGAGGCTGAATAAATCCAAACTATAGTGCAAGGAAGTACCTTTCATCTCCTTCAGCTTGGAGAAGAGGCGCTCAAAGTTCTCCAGGTCTCCTTCTCCTGCAGTGAGGTTGGCGAGCTCTTGGATATCCATGTCCAGCACGGGGTCTACAAGAAGCAGGGAAGTGACACGGGTTTAGGGTTTGTCTCCAACCCCAGGCAGCCTTGGAGGACACACACTTCCTTGACTCATTTCAAACCGGCTTCGGATATGAAGCTGAGGCTGTTATGGTCCCCTTTGTGGATGATCTCTCTCAAGGGATGTGTCTCCCGGTTGGTGCTTCTAGACCTCTCATCAGCATTCGATAGCCCAGACCAGTGGTTCCCAAACTTATTTGGCCTGTCTCGGGCTCTTGGGAAGAAGCCATTTGATGGGACGCTTGGTTAATTATAGAGAAGGGAACAGTGAGTGAGAGGTGTATTTATTTAATCTTGGACATGGGAACTAAATGCTTATGAATATCGTTCAAAGGGTTGACTTCTTACAAGGTCATGCTTTTCTTGACTAGTGGTTTTCAAAAGGTGGTCTCCACATGTTCATGGAGATTCACATTTGCCAAATGGATACGACATCATGTTTACCATTTCAATGAGGTTATGATTGCCAAAAGGGGCTGGGCTGTGGTGCAGGCTGTTGACAAGCTGCAATAAATCACTCTGACCATGAGGTCATGAGTTCAAGGCCAGCCCGTGGTGGGGTGAGCACCCGTCAATTTTAACTAATTTACGACTTGGGGAGGCAAGTTTAACTAATTTACGACTTGGAATGAGGAAGTGCCATCAGAATGGATGATGAAGCAGCTGCTCCCCCCTGTGGCCAGAATTGAACATCCCCTCAGGAGAAGGTTAAATTGCCTCTGCGTCTGTCTGTCTCGGTCTCTGTTTGATGTGTTTATGGGCATTGAATGTTTGCCCTAATGTGATCCGCCCCAAGAAAGAAGGGCGGAATATAAATACTGTAAATAAATAAATTTACTTCCAAAAAGATATGTGCCTAGAGAGTGGGTGCAGCTATTTTCCCAAAAACTGATCCAAACTTGGCATCCCATGGGGACCCCGAGAAAGAAACGGAGGGAGGGACTGGGTTCCCCACGGCCTTTCCCACAGAAAGCCTATGGAAGGTAAAGGGGGTTCCCTTCCCGGCCCACGCCAAGGAAAGGCCCCGCTCACCGGCAGCAACGAGGCCTCTCTGCTCGCCTTCCGTCTCCGCGGCATCTTCTCCTCTGTCAACAGCGGAGTCCACACTCTCGGCCGGCAAGGGATGGGGCTAGTGCAGAACGAGAGAAACTGAGTTAGGCGCACTTGAATAATTCAGTCCCCATGTCCTAAATTAAATCAATATAATTAACTGGACGTCCATCCTATCTAGAAATGTAGTTCTTTGAATCGAGCCGTTTGAACTTTTAAAGCTTGATTCTGCTCCTGTAATTGCTGAAGCTCAATGGCTCTACTGCTGGCACTAGATGCTTCTGATCTGCTGAACTGCTGTTACTACTGTTGTGGCTGCTTTAAAATTTTGAATTTATTTTCTTTTTTGGAAATTATCTAACAAACATGGTCTATCCAATGTGGTTTTCTGAATTAAAGCCCCAAAGAGCCCCAAGAACAGGCCTTAAAACCAAGACTTTTCTTTTTGTTGGACTGTGTTACCATCGTCCACTGTATTCTGTGTTGTGGCTGTTTTGTGAAACCTACGCATGCCACCATACACAATGAGTCTCCCTCCCTCTTTAGAAACAATCTGCCAGTCACAACAGTAGCAGGACTGTAAGGGAACCAGCAAACAACAATAAATAAGGGGGTAAAGGAATAAAAAATTACTGTTTACTTCTGGAGATTCATTTCCTTCCGAGCGAAGCCTGCGGTTTGCACCTGCTAAGGCAGGAAGAAAGCCAAAGCCCTGGTTGAGATCTGAAAAGAAAAAAGGGTTAGAATGACGACAAAGCCACAGAGGTTGGGAATCCATGGGGACCTCCATGTCAACAGAGCAGCAGTCCGCTCTGGTTTTTAGTCTGAACTTGAAAGGAGGCGATCCGAGTGGCACGCCTTGACATGGAATCCATTCAGTCCAATGGGACTTGGCCAAGTATGCCTGCCATTGCTCGCTTGTCAAGGAAAGAGGTCCACTTTTTAAAAGCAGACTGAAAACAACGTACCGCTTTTCATCTCCACGTTGGACCAGACGTTGGCATTTAAGGCTTGAATGATTCGTTTCACTCCTGTCGATTCTGGGAAGTCATCTGAAGGAATGGGGAGGGGCAGAAATGGAAAGTGTCAAAAACTAGTCTTTTCCAGCTCTCGGACTCCATGATCTTTTTCCCACTCCAATGTAAACAAATGCATGCATTTTAATCAGTTTTTACTGTTTATTTTTAATACTGTTAATGTTTAATTCCATTTTAATGTATATTTGTATATTTCAGATTTTAAATTGCATTGAATAGGTTTTAATGAAAGCTGCTTTGAGTCTCTTTTTGTTAGAGAAAAAGCACGATACAGAACAAATAATTGGTCTTGTGCATTTATATGGAATCGCTATCAGTTTCTGTTTGTCCCATTTGTATGGACCCGTTTCCGTCCGCCACTTCCAAAAACGGGTGCCTATCCAAATGAGCTTTGCTGTCCAAGGTCCGAAAAAAATGAATATTTTCGGTCCATGGGAGGCAAAGCACCAGGGCCTGCCTGCCAGCCTACGAGCGTCGAGCACTTGGCACTTGGCTGCAGGCCCTGCCAGCCAGGGCCCATGAGCGCCAAAAATCAGCCAACCAAATGGCTACCATTTCCACTTTTTTCTGTTTTGCTGATATTTCCATTCCAGAGGGGGGTGTACTGTTTCAAATAATTATTTTCATCTTCTTTGATGTAACTGTACTTATGTATCCTTTTAATAATAACAGAGTAAAATAATAAATGCAATAATAATAATAATAATATCAGAGTGAAATAATAAATGTAATAATAATGTAAAATAAATGTAATAATAGCAACAATAATAGAAAAAATAATAAATGTAATAATACCAATAATAATAGATAAAAATAATAAATATACCATATATTCTTGAATATAAGCTGACCCAAATATAAGCCAACCAGGACCCTCACCCGAGTATACGCCGAGGGGGCTTTTTCAGTCTTAAAAAGAGGGCTGAAAAACTAGGCTTATACTTGAGTATATACAGTAAGTCCTGTTTTGCCCCTGTTTATAGAATCATAGAATCACAGAATAGTAGAGTTGGAAGAGACCTCATGGGCCATCCCATCCAACCCTCTGCAACTCTTGTGTTTTCCATCCGCTCTTGCTTGTCTTTTCTGGGGCAGCTCTCAAAGCGGAAGCCAGGCAGGAGGGGCTCAAGAGCCTTAGCTGCCTTCCATTTGATCACCTTTTAGAAAGGAGCCGGCAAGTAAACAAAGCCATTCATATTGTCTGGGGTGGACCTCCTTCTGGGCTGACTCAAAACAAACTACAGAAATGGAGGATACCATCAAAAGGCTGGAAACATTTCCGTCGGGCACAGTTTCATTGTCAAACTGATGAGTCACCTTGCACTTCCCTCTCCCCGCCCATCAAACTGCTCTATCCAGTGACGAATTGGTTGCCCTGTTTTGGTTTAGAATTAAAGCCCAGAAATATTGAGATGGCCTCCTACGGCAATGGCAGGCAACCTAGAGCTCGGGCTACCTTCTGGTGATATATCTACAGGGATAGGGGCTGGACTAGATGACCCTTGTGGTGTCTTTCAGCTCTATGATTTCTATGCAGGCAATATCTAGCATTCTATTCAACAGTGGCACTCCCTCTTTCCAACAGAGATTGGATGGCCATCTGTCAGGAGTGTTTTGTTTGTGCTTTTCCTGTCCGGCAGAAAGAAAGGGGTGGGATCAGTGGGACTGGATGGCCCCGTGGAGTCTCTTCCAATTCTATAATTTTATTTTCAAGGAGTTGGAAGAACCTACCATCTTCGTCAGGCAGCTCTTCTGGATTAAGTTCCACCAACTCAAAGCCGTGCCGGATGCACCACTCTTGGGCCTTTTGCCGACTTACACCTAAAACAAAAATAAAGGGAGAAATTGTGCTTTTCCAGGAAGGAAGGAAGGACGTCATTTTTTTCTTCTGTGTACAAGTGCAATTTGCTTCACTGGGACCTGGCAAAGCAGGAAACTCCACCATGAGAGAAATCGTCCCAGCACTGGGTCAGCATGCCTACAACATGTATTAGATTCCTGGAATTGTTCACTCTTGTCCACAGTTAGTTCAGGCACATATCCCATGCAAATACAGGGAGTGCAACATAGTGCCTAACTCTGAGTGGCCCCAATTCTTACGCTTCTCTATATCTAAGTGGCCCACAAGCCAGAAGCCGGACACTGTTGCCATACCATTCTCAGAGACTCTGTCACAGACCAAAATCATCACTTCAGGAAGCCACTCTTCTACGAGAGGAAGCCACGAAGAGATGCTATCCAGTCCAGATATCTGTAAATCAAACACAAGTTGCTGGAACCACAAACATTGCTTCAAAGTGAAAATGTAAGAAGAAGAAAAACAGAAGGAAGAGGAAAAAATATGAGAAACAGGAGGAGAAAGAGGAAAGAAAAAGAAACATAAGGAGGAGAGAAAAATATCTAGACCAAAAAAATGGGTATTTTGTATCTCAGCATTAACCAACACAGCTGTTTCAAACATTCAATTGGAAACTAAGAGTTAGATAAGCCTCTGCAATGTTGCTGCAAAACAGGAAAGAAAATTCTAATGTGGTCCCTACACATCGGCGTACAAAACAAAGTTATCTCGACTGGACAGAAGCCATGCAATTTCGTGCAAAACGGGCAGCAGCATCTTGAAAACTGCTGAAGAAGTTTCCAGTAAATTGATTTCTGGGAGTATTATGCATAGCGCATAACAGACATTCCCACTGACTATGCTCCGCTAATGGAAGCAAGGCTGTTCAGCTTGAATTTCCCTGCGAGCGTCTTCCCAAAACTGGGAAGGATATTTGGCTTGAGACCAGAGAATAACAGAAAGGCTTTGCGGAAGAAAAGGTGTCATAAAGAAAAAGAAGAGGGCCTCCGAGCGAGCGTCACTTCGAAAAGAGGAAGAGAACATTAAAGGAATTGTGGAACGGGCACAAGAGTTGTCATTCCATCAGCTGGTTTTTTTTTTTCTCAAGAAGTGGGGATAAAAAACATGAACTGGAGTGCCCTCTTGCTGAAATAAAATCCTTATTTACCTATGTAATTTGGATAAGCAACCTCAATGACACCTTGGCACACAAATCTTGTTTTTGCGGAAGCCACTCAACGTTATTAGCCAACGCAGTTTCCAGCAGCAGAGTTCCAGATGCCATGGCTAACGGTGACAACCAGAGCAGGACTCACCGTGGTGCTGTCAAAATAAGCCAAGAAAGCCTGCACGGCCTCAGCAATTTCCGCCGTCACAAGGAACCTATTTTCTACGACGCAGAAGTGGATGGGGGCCGAGTAGTATTTGTTGTCTATCGTCCACGGATACAACCGGGCTCCGATGTCTGTGGAAACGTTCTCTGGAAGCTCTTCCTTCCCGATGATACCTTCAAGAGGAACACAGGGGACTTCACAAACTGACAAGAGTGAGTTTGGAGCCAGTTTTCTCTTTGGAAATGGAAGAGGAGGATACGTTTGGGGAGAAGTGCGTAGGAAGGGGCTATTCTCAAACACTTGGGTTGATCTTTCTTCCAAGGAGCTCAAGATACTGCAGAAGATTGATCTCCACAATCTTATTTTGAAACTCAAAATCACAAAACTCCCACAACATGGGGAAAACTTCAACTGTTCTAGGGCCCCCACACTATAACATACACATAAAAAACCAATCTGTGGATTCAAAAGTATAGTACACAATACATTTGAATCCTCCATCTACTTGCTTCTTCTGCTTTCAACGTGTTGAACTTGACACTATCTCTGCTGCTGCATTTGTAATTAACTTAAACGCCCCGACTCGCATTCATAGCTCAGCCTTGTGACGCATATAGGGCGGCAAGACTTTTAAGTACTAAAAGTAGCAGAGGCAAGAACTGTATATGAACTAACAAGTACCCACTAATGGAATAACAACTGTGTATTAGATGTCGTTAAACATTTTATTATGTACAATTAATAAATATAAATGTCAGATAAATAGTTATAAATCACCATCAAAATGTTGCATTCACAGTATGATGAATGGTAGTTGTATTCACAATGGAGTAAACTTTCTTGTTTATTTTCTTGATTCTTCATAAGAAAGAATAAAATCTAAATGCAGAGTATCATTGATTGGAAACAGAATGCTTTGTTCTATGATATCTATGAAAGACTTTACAGTTCACTGATTACATTCTTGAATTTTTTGAACTAAATTACAAGAATCCTACCACCAAACGAAGACTATAGGTAGTCGAAACCGGCTGTGGACCAGTGGTCTACACATCTTTTACGAAGAATCAATAAAATAAAAAAGAAAGTTTACTCCCTTGTGAATGCAACAGTTTGATTGTGTTTTGTAACCATTTATCTGACATTTATATTTATTTATTGTACATAATACAATGTTTAATGACATCTAATACAGTGTTATTACTCCATTAGTGGGTACTTGTTAGTTCAAGCCCTTGGGAACCCATTTTTTCTTAAAGAACTGTATATGCTCAGAAATAGAAGGAACCATTTAAGAGGAACGGCTGATGAAGGTCTGTGAATTAGAGCACACCGATTAAAGAGAAGTCTTTGACTAACTTCCAAAAAAACTGGGAGCTGTTCATCACTTTTCCACAACCACGATGGGAATATTTATTGATGAGGGGATTCATGAATTAGTAGAGTGTTGCCAAACATAGAAGTGTGATGACATGAATGTTTAAAGGAAGTCAGGTGATAAGGGACAACAACTATCAGACAGTGATTGCAGGGTTTGTAGATGTTGGGGTTTTTTCTTCAATTATTGTAAATTATTGTTGTTTTAAACTGCTTATTTTATAATGTTTTATATTTTATTGATTGTTTGGATTGTTGTTTACATGATTTTAATATGCTGTAACCTGCTTTGGGTCCCGTGAGGGAGAAAAGCAGGATATAAAGATGATGATGATGATGATTATTATTATTAAAAACGCTAGCAGACTGGAAGCAAATAATACAGACCAACAACAACAAAAAACCCCCACATTTTCTTGGTGTCTTGGTTTTTAGGCCTGATCCTGAGTTTATTTGGAGCTGATTCAGAAAATTTCATTGGATGGAATGCTTCAGGTCTAATTTCTTGGAGACGGTTGTCCTGATTTCTTATGCATTGCATGAAGAGTGGCTGCAACTGTAGGGCTTCACAGCAGGCCCACGTTGTGGGTTGGGAAGGGAACTGTGGCCCTCCCATAAAGCGAATGGTTAGCCTCAGCCTACCATCTGCCCACAGGGAGGAATGACCCATCGGCCATCCACTTTGCACTGAACAACTCTGCGGCCACCCACATGTCTTCGGAGAAACGCATTTGGACACCTCCCTCAAAACCACAAAACACTCTCCTGCAAATATGATGCCGCCCTCCCAACTCTAATGACACCTTTCTATATCTAGCCGTGGAGAACCTAGCCATTTCGGGGCAAGATTTCAGGCCTCTACTTGCTTTTTGGTCCTGCAAAGAATCTTCCCAGACACCTGCTGAAACAGCAAAAGCGTGTGGGTTTGGAAACAGAGGAGTGCTTACTTTAAAGGTTTTGATCCTCCCAAACAGTGGACGGACCCTGCAGTTCCACATCACAGCTAAAGCGCTTTGAAAAAGAAGAAGAGAATCCAGCTGACGCACTCAGTAGCCACAAGACTTGGCCTCAGAAGCCCAGCCTCGGTGGTTTGTGTTTTCACAGAAGCTAGGCCGGCTCTTAGGCTCCGTCCTACACTCCTCCTACAAACAAGGCCTGCCCCAGGCCTTTAATTTGCAAGAGAAATATAAAGCAAAGGTCTCTTCAAACTCCATGATTCTATAAGGCTGGAGAAACCATTCTGAAGGCCAAGGCTCAACCCAGAACGTGGGAAAGTACGCACTTTGGGTGTTTCTCTTTGCCCAACTACAGCTAGAACAGTGTTTCACACAACACTTTAAAAAAATAAATAATTCTAATGAAGACACAAATCCAAATAGCGTAAAACATTCAAACTGTAACAATTAAGATGGACATTGCACTTATTACAGGAACTCTCTGCAGTATCCTGTGCCTACCATACAAGGACTGGTAACCTCAAGGCTGGATTTCTGCAACTCTGTATAAAATTTGGAAATTTCAATTGTTTGAGACAGGATAGATTGGTTATTGGTCCATCTAGGAGTGATCACATTATACCTATACTGTATTTTGAAAAATCACCCATTGGCTCCCAATTAGTTTCTGGGCAATATACAAAGAGTTGGTTGTGACCTCTTTATCCACTACTTAGACCAGTTTCTTCTGACCAGCCTATTCAGATGATTTCAAACTTATGCATTTTCAAGTATGTATATATAAGACCAGTACATATTAAAAGAAGGGTTCTTTTAATATGTACTGGTCTTATATGTTTTTTCAAACTGATGTTATGAGTGTTTTAACCAGTTTCTGCATTTTAAGTGATGCTACACATTGCATTTTAATCTGCTCTTAGTCCCTGCCTCAATTCCAAAAGAAGACAAATTAGGAAAAAAATAGTATTATCCTCATTCTGCAGCAGCCTGACTATCCTAAAGACGCCAACTCACACCTGATTTGGGGTGCCAAGTACTGGTTAATACTTGGATGGGAGACCGTGAACAATCTCAGGTACGGTAGGATCTATTTCAGAGAAAGGAACATGGCAAAGCCACTTTTGAACCTGCTTTGCCCAAGAAAACTCCAAGGAATGCATGATGACTGGTGGCCTTAAGGCATATGCATGGTCTTGTCGATATTTGACTTTGATCTATGACAATGCAATTAATGTACTTTAATTTTTAACACACACTCCATTTCTACCAACCCATTCCATGAGTGTAGAATCAGGCACCTATTTATTTCAATGAATGTTATCGTTTTCCATACGCAAAAGGCACCCAAACTAATTTGCAAAAATATTAAACACATATTCTACAAACCGATCCCATCACAATAGTATCAATTTTTTAAAAACCTCAATTTCCCTTGGCCAAACTCATACAAGTGTTCCCAACACAATCTTCAGTTGATTTCAGACTGTAAACAAGCAGCTTCAGTGTTTTCAATGGCTTTTTAAAGTGGTGCCATTTATTTTCTTCTGCTTGGCTGGATACGGGAACAGAAAGACTCTGTGTGTCTGGAGAGCCACCTGGTGGACTGAGCTTCAGAAATCCATCCTTGGATTTGTAAGAGCTTTGGAGGTTTGAAAGCCGTCTGTAAAAGATTCCAGCCATTCCTAATTAGATGTCTCTATCAGATCCACACAAGCAAGTTTCTGTGGCTCCCAACAAGGATCCCCTGACTACAATTGTACGTCACTTCTTCTGGGAACTGACTGGAGCCCTTCCATCCAAAACATCTTCCAAGATCATCTCCTTGCCTCTTTTAAAATATTTTTATACAAACAAAAAATACCATAATGCAAGTAAAGTAAAATGAGCACATTATTTTAAAAAAAGCCCACTGATCTATTTTCTAACTACTGTAATACTTTCGTACAGTGGCTTTCAATCAGTGGTCCCCAAGTGTTTTGGCCTACAACTCCCAGAAACAGTTTATTAGCTGTTAGGATTTCTGGGAGTTGAAGGCCAAAATATCTGGGGACCCACAGGTTGAGAACCACTGCTTTAGTACAACTAAAGCCTACTACAAATGACAACACAAAGAGCATAAACGCAAAAAATAAAACCAATAAAACCAATACACAGACAAAGATACATACTAAAATAAAGCTAGCTAACAAACTCACTCTCTCTCTGTCTGGTGGTTTTTTAAAGTTCTAACCAGTCTGCTTCCTTTAAAAAATAGGATGTAATCATATTTCTACATTTAATAACATACAACCAACTCATAGGTCCCACAATTAATGAATCCCCTCCAATACTGTTGGACCATATTAATCCATAAATCCTAAGGCTGGATCTATACTGTCCTATATCCCCGGATCTTATTCCAGATTACCTGGCAGTGTAGACTCATATAATCCAGTTAATAGTAAATCATCTGGGATCAGATCTTGGTATATAGGACAGTGTAGATCCAGTCTAAACCTCTCTTGAAGTCAAACAAATATTTCTCCTCTATGAGCCCAATCAATTTGTCCATCCATCTCCATGCCTTCTGAGACTATGGTCCCTTGTACAGTGCCAAGTACCGTAACAAGATCTGATCCTAGATTAGGTGCTTATCCCAGATTATATTGCTATGGAGACTTAGATAATCCAATTCAAAGCAGGTAATCTGGGATCAGATCCTAGAATAAAGGGCAGTGAAGATCCAACTTATATTGATTTGGTCCCTAACATGAACAATCACATAAGACTCCAGACAGCACAGCCAACTATCAGTGCTGACTCCCAAAACACAAAGTCAGCCTAAAGAAATTGAACATTTTGAAGAAATTCCACTGTCACATTCTACTTGTTAGGACGTGACACTTTAAAACATTTCCGAAACACATTGTTTCTACAGCAAACAACAACAACAATAATAATATATTTTATTTATTACCCGCCTCTCCTGATGGCTTGAGGTGGGGGACAACAAATTTGTTACATTTCAGGATTCAAATATTCATTTACTGTATTTCACTATAGTATGTAACATAAGCAAGCAAGGGTTAAAAAAGCAATGCATGGCATCAAAGCCCAGATATTTTATTAATCTGAGAAGTGATGCCAAGTACAAAGTGTGTGTACAGGGCTTGTACAGTACCTTGCAGAAAAAATGATGTTTTGTTACAATACAACCTGGAACAGAAATGGATTCAGGTAACATTGTTACAATGTGATGTAGACTAAACACCCTGACAATGGAAAAATATACAGTATTTTTAACATGGCACAAGAAATACACAAAAACAAATTGCCACTTCAGTTCCTTGGTTGTAGCTCGACACAATGTGGAAAAATCAAAGGAGGAAGGATACTTTGATTGCAATGCATGGTGAAAACTTTGGATAAACAACCCACTAACCATTTTGATACCCTCTTTGTACAAAAAGGGAATTGCAACCATCTGCCTCCCGTAGCAAAGGATTTCCCTTCTCTTTTGGTTTCTAGGGTATTTTAGGTAATGTTTTCATTGGATTCACATGCTGCCAGTGTTCAAACAGCACCTGGGGACTCAAGAGGTTGAGAACCATTATTTATTTATTTATTTGCTACATTTATATCCCACTCTTCTCACCCCAAAGGGGACTCGGAGCGGCTTACAAATCAAATGTACATATGTTGTCGAAGGCTTTCATGGCCGGGATCACAGGGTTGTTGTATGTCTTTCGGGCTGTGTGGCCTGCCATAGATGTGGGCGAAACGTCAGGAGAGAATGCTTCTGGAACATGGCCACACAGCCCGAAAGACATACAACAACCCAAATGTACATACAATATATTATTAGCAGAGCACAATATAAGCATTAAATTACTATATTGTACTATAGCATTATATGATAATATTATTAGTAATATTACATTTAATATATAATATAAAATTAACATTATTATATTGCATTATTATTAGTATAATATTGTATTACATTATATTATTATCATCATTATAATAACCATTGGTCTAGACCAGGGGTCCCCAAACTAAGGCCCATGGGCCGGATGCGGCCCTCCAAGATCACTGACCTAGCCCCTGCCCTAAACTTTAGACTTAGGGTTGACCTAACTCTACCTGGTCTTTGGAGGTCTCTTTGCTTACCTATGGTCTTATGAGATTGTATAGATGGACTTTGAAGGGCTCTTTGCTTAGCTACGGTCATATGAGACCATTTAGATGGCTTTGGGAGGTCCCTTTCCTTGCCTATGGTTTTATGACATTGTCTAGATAGCCTTTGGGGACCCCTTTCCTTACCTATTGCCTTATGAAACCATCTAGATGGCCTTTGAGGGTCCTTTTCCTTACCTATGGTCTTATAAGACCATCTAGATGGTGTTTGGAGGTCTCTTTGCTTAGCTATGGCCTTATGAGACTGTCTAGATGGCCTTTGAGGGTCCTTTTCCTTACCTATGGTCTTATAAGACCATCTAGATGGTGTTTGGAGGTCTCTTTGCTTAGCTATGGCCTTATGAGACCGTCTAGATGGCCTTTGAGGGTCCTTTTCCTTATCTATGGTCTTCTGATGGCCTGATGAGATCATTTAGAAGGCCTTTGAGGGTCCCTTTCCTTACCTATAGTCTTATGAGACCATCTAGATGACTTTTGGAGATCACTTTCCTTACCTATGGTCCTATGAAACCATCCAGATGGCCTTTTCCTTACCTATGGTCTTATGAGATCGTCTAGATCAGGGGTCCCCAAACTAAGGCCCGGGGGCCACATGCGGCCCTCCAAGGTCATTTACCTGGCCCCCGCCCTCAGTTTTATAATAAAATATATTGTATAATAATATTATAATGTAATACAATATAACACTAATAATAATACCATATAATAATATTAATTATATATTATATATTACTAATAATATTACTAATAATATTACAGTATAGTGGTATAGTTTAATATAGTAATATATAATGCTAATAGTGTGCTATGCTAATAATATAATATATTGTATATATAATTTGTAAGCCACTCTGAGTTCCCTTTGGGGTGAGAAGGGTATGATACAAATGTAATAAATAAATATAGTAAATAAATAAATTTTAGACTTAGGCTCGCCCAAAGTCTGAAATGACTTGAAGGCACGCAACAACAACAACAATCCTAATGAACTTGACTATCTCATTGGCCAGAATTGGCTCACACTTTCCACTGAAATCCTGATAAATGTATGTTGGTTAAAATTGTTTTTATTTTAAAATATTGTATTACTCTTTCATTGTTCTTGTTGTTTTTGCACTACAAATAAGACATGTGCAGTGTGCATTGGAATTTGTTTGTATTTTTTTTTCAACTGATAATTTGGCCCTTCAATAGTCTGAAGGATTGTGGACTGGCCCTCTGCTTAAAAAGTTTGGGGACCCCTGGTCTAGATCAAGGGTCCCCAAACTAAGGCCCTCCAAGGTCACTTACCTGGCCTCTGTGCTAAACTTTAGACTAAGGGTTGATTTAAATCTGAAACGACTTGAAGGCACACAAAAACAATCCTCGTTTTTTACTATATCATCCTAGTCCGGCCCCCCAACAGTCTGGGGGACTTTTATTTCGGCCAGCCACTTAACAAGTTTGAGGACCCCTGCTCTAGAAGGCAGTCTGACGCCACTTTAAGCGGCTGAGGGGGGAAAGAAAGGGCCTGAGCCTGTGAGGAATGGTGGGAGTTGGAGTCCAAAACCCCTGAGGGAGGGAGGGAGGGAGGGAGGGCCCGGCTTGGCCCAGGCCTGATGCAGAAGGAAGGCGGCCCGGCGCCGCTTTCCCGGGCTCTGAATGTTGTTTGCGTGGTGAGGCAGAAAAGACGCCCGACTCACGTTTGACCAGCTCCTCCCCGGGGAACCCGGCCTCGCAGCCGGCGACCAAGGCGCAAGGGACCGCCATGGCTCCTTCCCACAGCCTCGCACTTCCCGCTTCCGGGGTAGGCCCCGCCCTTTCCGTTAGCTTGGGATGTACCATTCCTAGAAAGAAAGAAAAGAAAGAAAAAGCAAACCAGTGCACTGACTATTCTGCGCTTCCCATCTTAGAATACAATGAATGGAGCCGAAAGAATGAACTCGCGTAACGTTGTTTCCTCTGAGAAACATTCACCCCTCCCCTATTTCATGGCCGGAATGGTTCCGCCCGTTTTGTGAGCCGCGTTGCCAAGGCGGCGGTGACGTCACTCCGGGGGCGTGGCCTCGGCCTCTGAGGCGCCATGGCGGGCGAGATAGGCCGCGTCCTGGTCCAGGTGCGTCGGGCGCCCGTCCGCCCTTCCTTCCTTCCCTTCACGGCCGTCTTCTTCTTCTCCTTCTTCTCCTTCTTCCCTCGGAGAGGAAACTTTCCCTCATGCCTTGCGGCCATGGCGGCCTTTTCTCGCCTTCTCTTCTTCCTCACCACACTCCCGTGAGCCTTTGCGGCCTTGGCCTGGACTGAAAAGCTGACCAAACCATGCCTGCCTAGATTTTTGCCCATTGGGATTTCTAGTCGACTTTCAAAAGTTATCATTTATTTATTTATTTATTTACATAAATATAAATATAAATAAATATTTATTTACATTTATATCCCACCCTTAATAATAATAATCATAAAAACTTTATTTATATTATATTTATATATACAGTAGAGTCTCACTTATCCAACGTAAACGGGCCGGCAGAACGTTGGATAAGCAAATATGTTGCATAATAAGGAGAGATTAAGGAAAAGCCTATTAAAAATCAAATTAGGTTATGATTTTACAAATTAAGCACCAAAACATCATGTTATACAACAAATTGAACAGAAAAAGTAGTTCAGTACGCAGTAATGCTAAGTAGTAATTACTGTATTTACGAATTTAGTACCAAAATATCACGATATATTGAAAACATTGACTACAAAAATATGTTGGATAATCCAGAACGTTGGATAAGTGAGTGTTGGATAAGTGAGACTCCACTGTATATGGATCTATAGATTGTATATTTTTCCGGCGTTAACACAATTTACAAGCCATAATAATAATAATAGAAATTATTATTACTAGATGTAATTTCTCCATCTACATATACAGTAGAGTCTTGCTTATCCAACGTAAATGGGCCGGCAGAACGTTGGATAAGCGAATATGTTGGATAATAAGGAGAGATTAAGGAAAAGCCTATTAAACATCAAATTGGGTTATGATTTTACAAAATAAGCACCAAAACATTATGTTATACAACAAATTTGACAGAAAAAGTAGTTCAATACACGGTAATGCTATGTAGTAATTACTGTATTTAAGAATTTAGCACCAAAATATCATGATGTATTGAAAACATTTGACTACAAAAATGCGTTGGATAATCCAGAACGTTGGATAGGCGAGTCTTGGATAAGTGAGACTCTACTGTATAAAAAATGTGATGTGTGTAATTCCCATGGAGTAAACAACAAAACCACTGGACCAAATAGCACCAAATTTGGCCACAAAACACATAGTCATCCAATCCATGTCTTTCTATCAAAAAACCCTATAAAATCAGGTCCAAATTACAGAAAACCGCCCAAAACCAAAAATTACGAACTGCACATGCGCAGTGGCATCCTGGGAAACTTGATGTTAGCCAGGTGGGCAGGGCTTCAACTATGATTATTGGGTTGCAGTGAACCATGAAAATGAACAAAACCAGGCTCCCAGTATTATGGAACTCTACAACCAGGAAAGTAAATGAAGAACAACACTCTGAAAACGGGAATACCAGACAGGAAACAACCAGAACCAGCTAACACCTCCTAACAAAGGATACCTCCAGGGAGGAAACAGCCAGGCTTTGAAACTACAAGGCTATTACATGCTAATTAAGCTGAACAATTGCAACATTCACACTTGCCTCAGGCAGACAAGAGTTCTTTCTCCCACCCTGGACATTATTTCACAGATACATAAACCACACTTACATGGCTCCTTCCTACCTACAGGGGTCCTCCGTTGCCCCCCTTGAATAGCACTGAACAGCCTTGCAGCTTCAAACACAGTCTGCTTCCCATTACATTATTTTCCATAACAACAGACTATGCCACACCAACACGTGGCTGAACATATTCCAGATGAGAAACAACCAGAGCCAACTAACACCTCCCAACAAAGGATTCCCCCTTAGAGACATCATTATTATTATTATTATTATTATTATTAGGTTCCTAGGAACCCTGGCAGCCAGCATTAAAAAACACTACAATCTGGATTGTAAGTAAAGAACAACAGTCTGAAAATAAGAGTATTTCAGACAGGAAACAACCAGAGCCAGCTAACACCTCCCAACAAAGGATTCCCCCAGGGAGGAAACAACCACACTTTGAAGCTACAAGTGCATTCACTGCTAATCAAGGTGACTAATTACAATATTCTTGCTTGCCTCCACAAACAAAAACCCACTTAGGACGATGCCACAGCAATGCGTGGCCGGATACAGCAAGTATTATAATAATAATAAATTAAAATGCACTTCACCTCAAAGACACACAAGGAAAATATTCAACAATAATAACAATAAATTCACTGAAATGTCCCACTTGCTGTACATGGATGATCTGAAGCTTTATTGAAAATCAGAAACTGAAATCCAGTCACTGACTAACACAGTCAGAATCTTCAGCACTGACATCAGTATGGAGTTCGGCCAAGACAAATGTGCCACAGTGGCATTAAAGAAAGGGAAAATTACTCACAGCAAGGGCATAGAGATGCCAAATGGACAAACCATAAAATGCAATCAGCCTGAAGCCTATAAATATCTGGGCATCCTACAGGCAGACAATATAAAGCATGGGCATGTGAAAAATGTGGTCAGAAAGAGTCAGAAAAACTTTGAAGAGCAAATTAAATGGTGGAAATACAATCAAGGCTATCAACACCTGGGCCATCCCTGTCATCAGATACACGTCTGGAATTGTGAACTGGTGGCAAGCAGAGCTGAATGATCTGGCCAGAACAACAACAACAACAACAACAACTTTATTCTTATAACCCACCATCATCTCCCAGAAGGGACTCGGGGCAGCTTACATGGGGACCAAGTCCAGCATAAAACAAGGAATACATTAAAGACCAATAACATATTTCAAACCATACATATGAAATTTGCAAGAGCAATAAGGTCAATAAAATGTGGCAATAGTCATGTGGCAATCAATTTAGCCTTCCCTGGTTAAAGATAGTAGTCTGGCTGCTATCTTAAACGTTATCAAAGGCGCAATGGGTTAAACCCTTGTGCCAGGACTGATGACTTGAAGGTTGGGTTGATGACCTGAAGGTTGCCGGTTCCAGAGCAGGGGCCCACCACCGAGAAGGCCGTCTCTCTCATCCCCACCAATGGAGGCAGGACCGAGAAGAGAGCCTCCCCGGCAGATCTTAGACCCCACACCACTTCATAGGGGGAGATGCGATCATAAAGATAGGCTGGACCCAAACCGTGTAGAGCTTTATAGATAATAACCTGCACTTTGAATTGAGCCCGGAAACTTATTGGCAGCCAGTGGATTTTCATCAATAGGGACATGGTGTGCTCCTTATAGCTAGCCCCAGTTAGTAACCTGGCTGCCGCTCTTTGTACCAATTGCAATTTCCGAGCCGTCTTCAAAGGCAGCCCCATGTAGAGTGCATTGCATTAATCCATTCTCGATGTAACTAAGGTGTGGACCACTGTGGTCTGGTCAGGTCAGGCTTTTCGAGGTACGGTCACAGCTGGCAAACAAGTTTTAAGCCTCAAGCGTCAGCACTGAGTCCAGGAGGACCCCCAGGCTGCAATGGACCTGCGTCCTCAGGGCTAATGTACCCCGCCGAGCACAGGTGGCCACCCCATACCCTGATTGGCCCTGCAACTGACCAGAAGGACCTCTGTCTTGTCAGGATTGAGCCCCAACTTATTAGCCCGCATCCAGTCCATCATGTTATGGACCAATGATGATAAATGGAAGCGCTTACGTGTGCCCGTGATCCAGAGTCACCTGTAGAACAATACCATGCCACTCAAGTTTGCAGAACAAACATTCAGAAACTTTACTGATTCCAAAAGATCAAAAACAGTAGTACAGTAGAGTCTCACTTATCCAACATTCGCTTATCCAAAGTTCTGGATTATCCAACGCAATCTGCCTTTTAGTAGTCAGTGTTTTTGTAGACAATATTTCAATACATTGTGATGTTTTGGTGCTAAATTCATAAATACAGTAATTCATAACATTGCTGTGTATTGAACTGCTTTTTCTGACAAATTTGTTGTACCATTAAAACATGATGTTTTGGTGCTTAATTTGTAAAATCATAATGTAATTTGATGTTTAATAGGCTTTTTCTTAATCCCTCATTATCCAACATATTTGCTTATCCAACGTTCTGCCGGCCCGTTTATGTTGGATGAGACTCTACTGTATTTACAATGGCCACTCATAGACAGTCCTTTTTCAGTCCACAAATCTGCTTCAGAGAAAAATACAGTCCTGGTTCTTCTCCTTCATTTCTCAGCAGCAAACAGGCCTCAAAATAGCAAGGCCTCTCTGAGTACGCTGCTTTCTTCACCAGCAATACTCAGTCAGCACTGAAAGACTTGTCCAAACTGGTTCTGCAGCAGCAGAACAGAAACAATGTCAAAATCAATCCCCAGATCTTTGCAGGCTCAGCCAATCGGCTTCATGCACTTAATTTTCCAGTTAACACAGACATCACTGTGCCTTTGCAAACCATGACACGTCACAGTTGTCTGACACTGGTCCAAAATCCGGACCAGAACGCACTTCCTCTCACCTCACAGTCATATGTTAATTCCACTAATCTCTTTAGACATGTTTATCTTCAAAACACTTCTACATCTAAATTGTATCCAACATTTGGATTCAGAGGGTTCTGTTGTGTGTCACTTAAGTAATGTTACTGTGAGGGGCCCATTATAAATAAATCAGAGGATTGTTTAGGTTTTATTTATTGACTTAACATTGACACTGTTGCCCCCCTTTTTGAATGGTTTGCAAACAAAGCGAAAACAGTGTAGCTATTTGTTAAAAACAACCGGTTCTGCAGTCAAAATGGAGACAACAAAGCCAAATCAAGTCATGGTCAAAACAATGTTTCTAAAAGTGTATATAAAAAAAAGGAAAGGCACTTCATTAAAAGCCATGAGAATGATAGTCCCGGCACAATTAAACTGCTCTCCTTTTTTGAAAAGCAAAGCAAACCCCAACATTAATATTTTTATTCAGAAATACAGAAATATTCAGAAGGCGATACAAAAAGAAAGAGTGAAATAGGGTTGCTGTGAGTTTTTTCCGGGCTGTCTGGCCATGTTCCAGAAACATTCTCTCCTGGTGTTTTGCCCACATCTATGGCAGGCATTTTCAAAGGTTGTGAGGTCTGTTGGAAACTAAACGAGTAGAGTTTATGTATCTGTGGAAGGTCCAGGGATTGTGGCTAGAGCTTCTAGTCCATAACACTGTTAGAACATGCTATGTGGTGGGATGCAAGCGACTCACGGGGCTTTAATGTTCAAGTGCGATCTCCTTACAGCAAAGGGAGATGAGATTAATAATAATAATAATAATAATACATTATTTTTATACCCCACCTCCATCTCCCCGATTAGCCCCCATCCTGTCCACTTTCCGCAAAGACTTGAAGACGTGGATGTTTCGATGAGCTTTGGAACAATAGCTCTGTCATAATTTAACCCAGTCTAAATTGTTCACTGCCCTGATGTCCAGTACTTTTCTCGCACTCCTGATTTTATTGTCCTGCAGTTTGCACATACCTGCTCCTCCCTTGTAATTTTATTAGCCCCACCTTTCAGTTTCGATATCTGCTGTTGTATTTTATGATGTTTTATTTTACTCGTAATTGTTTTAATGATATTGTTGTGTTTTAACTTTTATCTGTTTTGACCTCTGGGCTTGGTCCCCATGTGGGCCACTCCGAGTCCCTTTGGAGAGATGGAGGCGGGTTATAAAAATAAAGTAGTAGTAGTAGTAGTTGTTGTTGTAAGTATGGGTTCCTTTATCTTGGTGACAGTATGCAAAGTGGAACACATTGATGGCTGCTCTCTTTCCCTGCAAGATGCCAGTGCTGCACATCCAAAGCAGCATGAGTCTGTGTTGTTTGGTTCAAGCTCTTAATTGTAATTTTAATTTGATGCAGAATAGAAATAGAAATATGTATTTTTGACTATGGATTTACTATACAGTGTTCCCCAATGTCCTTTGGGGGCTTTATGTTAAAAAAGCTGGTAGTGCTCTATGTGTGTTTATGCAAAATAAAGTTTAATTTGGTTTTATCTGAATTTATACCACTACAGCTGTGGAGTGGAATCCTATGTAGATTTCTCAGAAATAAACCCCATTGTGTCCAAATAGAGTGCACCAACACTGTACACTTAAGATAGTTTGGCACCACTTCAACTGCCATCACTCAATACTATGGAATGCTGGGAGTTGTAGTTTGGCAGAGAAAGTTAAAGACTGTAAAAAAAAATTCAATGTAATGGTTAAATGTAGTGAAATGTTTAATTAATTGTTTAAATGTAAGTGTGTGTTTGCTTCGGTAAGCAATCTAGTACAGAAGTAGTTAATCGCATAGAGCAATGATTTACTGCCTAGAGGGAAAAGGAATGAGACTTCCGCTTTTGCCTATGTAGAAGGAAACAAGTCACCAAGATTGGAATTCGGGAGTTATTCTTTACTGATGAGAGTTCTTGTAGTCGCCATTAATTTTGCTGTCGGATAAACATGTGTGCAAGCAGCTCCGGCTGCTATCTATGTACAAAACAGCGATGCAGTTTTATTTCTTTGTGCTACTAGGCATATGCTGAGTTGCCAAACGGAGGGGAGAATTGAGACGGATGGCTGTCAGTGTCTCAATTTATCCACCTCACACCCATCATCCACATTTGACAAAAAATTCATAGCCATGCAATCCATCAGTCTTCTCTTTCCCTTTCTCTTTTCTACAGCTTTGTAGAGGTCTCTAAGGGGTGCTTCTGTTTAAGTAATCTGTTTAACATTGCGTTTAAGGAAATCACATCGGTTTGATGAGATATATGTTGGCAAAAGCTTCCATTACTTTTCTAGGTGCAAGAAGACCTGCAACAACTGAAGACGAAGCTGCGAGAGGTCGGCCACGACTGGGACGGAGCTCAGACATTTGAAACCGCAATCGAAAGGACCGAGAGTGGACTGAGGGTGAGTGGATAGTGAAAAGCAGAAAGTGGCCTGCAAGGAAGTGTGGGATAATGTTTTTTCCTCATTAATTGGAAGAGCCAAAGCTTATGCATATATTTCCTTTCCATTGAGTGAACAGATTGATGTGTCCTGTCCTGTCATCCAAAGCCATATCCGTGTTTTTGGGTGATCCATAAGTTGGCTTCTTAGTATAATCTTCGAATCATGTAGACCTTGTGTCTTTCTTTCCAGCATCAAAGCTCAGCATGTTGAGTAGATCCCTAGATAACAACAATGTATAAATAAATAGCACTGCTAACACTTTAATAACCTGCTTTTTTCCTTTTCCCCATCCTTGAACAGAAACAAGCTGAGAAGTATTTAAGTGCCGTAAACAGATCTGTTCTAACTATTTCCAGAACGGATGGTGAGCTACTGAGCCCAAGACACAGTTCCAGACGGTAAGAGCACTTAATTTGTTGCACGAGGTGGATGAGGATTACTATAAAATTGGACATAGTGTTTCTGTATACAGATTGAGCATCTGTTGTCTGGAATCCCAAAATCCTAAATTGCCAACTGAGACTGTGACATCTTTGCTTTCTGGTGGTTCGGTGAATACTCTACAGACTTTGTTTCACGCACAAAAGTATTTTAAAATGTTGCGTATAACATTACATTCAGGCTGTGTGTATAAGGTGCCTATGGAATACCAGCGACTTTTGTGTTTAGACGTGGATCCCATTGTATTAGTGTATGTATCTAGGGGTATTTCAACATCTGGGGAAAAAATCCCATATCTAAACCATTCTTGGTCTCAAGCATTTCGGATAAGGGATACTTAGTCCTGTTCCATGTGGCCTTCTAGATATTGTTAGATTGCACTTTCCAGCAGCCCTAACCAACGCTATTGCAGTGCAGTAAAATCAGAAATGGCACAAGATTAACACTTGTATTAACACTTGATTAACACGGTCTTGTATTTCTGCTGAATTCTAGTATATCCACCGAATTAGCAAACTCTTCCTCTTCTTCCAACACTCTTTCTAAGTAAAGATAAAGGTTTTCCCCTGACATTAAGTCTAGTTGGGTCCAGCTCTGGGGGGGGGGGCTCATCTCCATTTCTAAGCCAAAGAACCGGCATTGTCCATAGACACCTCTTAGATCATGTGGCCACTGGCATGACTGCATGGAGTATCATTACCTTCCCGCTGGAGCAGTACCTATTGATCTACTCACATTTGCATGTTTTCAAACTGCTAGGTTGACAGAAGCTGGGGCTAACAGTGGGAGCTCACCCCACTCCCCGGATTCAAATCGCCAACCTTTCAGTCAGCAAGTTCAGCAGCTCAGCAGTTTAACCCACTGTGCCACCGGGGGCTCCACTCTTTGTACCCCCCTCCCCAAAAGTGAAACTGGATGGCTGTAAAAGCCTATGGGAGCAGGTTTGGAACTTCCGGATGCTAGGGACGGACAGAGCAAGAGAATCTCAATTATCTGTTGTTCAAGAGTAAAGTGCATCATTGAAAGCTAGACTGTTGGTGTGTATCGCGAGGGCAAACAAAGCCAACATTGCTTTGCCAGAAGACATTCCTTTTGCATCATTACAGCAAGGGTGCGGTGGCAAGATGTCCTTTCTGTTCCTCAGGTTTTTGCGCCCACTTTATAGAGCTCTAGTTGCCAGTCGTACCTTTTGTGGTGGTTTTGTGCACTTTGTGGCAGAAAAGTAAGGTTAAAACAAAACGGAGCCTGGCAGCTTTTGGCTATGATATATATTCTCTCTCTTTGCATTCTCAGGGGCATTCCTTTGGAGACATCTCAGGCACACATCATATTAACAGCGAGGCCGGCCAATGCAGTTGCCATCACCCGGCGTGGCCGGCTACCCCTGCACATGTCTACGGGATCAAAGGTTTGCAGGAACTTTTTTGCCTTGTCATCCTTCCAATGTTTTTGCAACCCTTTTTTACAAGTTCTCTCCAAAAGACATGACTGCACATTGAAGGCCCTTGTCTCATCAGTGGCGCAAGTGCAGCCTCAACTGAGAGCATGGCCTCAGGATCTGAGGAATGTCAGGAACTGTGGGAGTTAAAGTCCAAAACACCTGGAGGGCTGAAGTTTGCCCAGGCCTGGACTAACAACATCTCTGTAAGATCCGTGAAATGCAATTTGTTTCATAAAGATCAAGTAGCCAGAAACAAAAAATAACTTTCTGGCCTTGCATTTCACATTTTAGTGCAAATATTAAGACACAAATAGTGTTCAATTCAGCAAGTATTGCAGAATGTCATGCCACAGTCCCCTGCAAAAAGGGTCATGACATGCAGCTGTTAATAAAATACTGTAGTATATAAAAAGCCACATAAAATATTTTGTGGTTTATTTTGATGATTTTAAAGTGATTTCACTGTGGAATTTAGCTCGACTGGGACACAGATCCAGAGAGTCTTCGTATTTGGAAGTCTTCTTTCTAGGCAATGGCTTTATCATTTTATCTTTGTATGTGATTTTTTATGACTGGTTTTATTGTTGTTTGATGTTTTATTGTTGATTGATCTGTTTTATTGTTTTGTTTTTATATTGTTTTGTCCGGGCTTGGCCCCATGTAAGCCGCTCCGAGTCCCTTCGGGGAGAAGGGGCGGTATATAAGAATAAAGTTGTTGTTGTTGTTGTTGTTGTTATTATTATTATTTTATGACACAGCAAACAAGATAAATATGCTGGATTTCGTTTCACAAAATCACAAGTCGAACACTTCCCAAGTGTCTAGGACTGTGTGATGTATTTTCGGATGATGCGTGCAGATCCCAGTCAGGTGGCCTTTTGCAGTTGGCAGATGGTGATTTTGTCAATGTCTATTGTTTCCAAATGCCGGCTGAGATCTTTTGGCACAGCACCCAGTGTGCCCATCACCACCGGGACCACCTGCACTGGTTTCTGCCAGAGTCTTTGAAGTTCAATCTTGAGGTCTTGATAGCGGCTGAGTTTTCCCTGTTTTTCGTCAATGCGACTGTCACCTGGGATGGCAACATCAATGATCCAAACCTTTTTCTTTTCCACAACTGTGATGTCTGGTGTGTTGTGTTCCAGAACTTTGTCAGTCTGGATTCGGAAGTCCCACAGTATCTTTGCGTGCTCATTTTCCAATACTTTTGCAAGTTTGTGATCCCACCAGTTCTTTGCTGCTGGGAGGTGGTACTTGAGGCATAAGTTCCAATGAATCATTTGGGCCACATAGTTGTGCCTCTGTTTGTAGTCTGTCTGTGCGATTTTCTTACAGCAGCTGAGGATATGATCCATGGTTTCGTCAGTTTCCTTGCACAGTCTGCATTTTGGGTCATCAGCTGATTTTTCGATCTTGGCCTGAATTGCCTTTGTCCTGATGTCTTGCTCCTGGGCTGCGAGGATCAGGCCTTCTGTCTCCTTCTTCAGGGTCCCATTCATGAGCCAGAGCCAGGTCTTCTCCTTATCAGCTTTTCCTTCAATTTTGTCAAGGAACTTTCCATGCAATGTTTTGCTGTGCCAGCTGTCAGCTCTAGTTTGTAGTGTGGTTTTCTTGTACTGGTTTTATTGTCTGCTGTGCTTTGAGGAGTTTCTGATTTATTATTATTATTATTATTATTATTATTATTATTATTATTATTATTATTTGTCTTCAGGTAGGAATGCCTCCCAGTATTTTATCAGCTGCTGTTGTGTTTGCACTAATGATTCCAAATACTTGATTATAACAGTTTTAAAGTCTCTCACACAGTCCTTCTCAAATCTCCCTACTTCTTTATGTATTGTTTTGGAGATCTGTTCAAAATCCTTCTTCAAAATGCTGCCAAATTTCTTGTTAAAAGTCTTGAGGACAGCAAGGATGGTCCGTTCTAGCCTCTCCAAGAAAGAACTTCTGCAACCACTGAGAAAAAAATCTACACACAACGGCACACCTTTCCTTCCCATTTCTCAATGACGTGGAATCACAGAGAGAAGAAGATTCGCAGGGGAAGGAGAGGATCAGGATCAGGTTGGAGCCAGCACTGTTTTCAATGTTCCCGAATGCCCACGGAATCGCTTTGCGCCTTCCCTGCTCCCTTTCCTCTCCGCTTCACTATGCATGGCTGAGCTTCATTTAGAGCAGGGCCGGCAGTGTTTCCTGCCCCGATGGGTCACTTTGAGCGGCTGGAGCCCCACTGACCCTTCATGCGGCCTGCATCTGCCGACAAACGAGAGAGAGCGCTGTCATAATTTCCATTCAAAAAATGGAACGGGGTGCTGTTTTGCCAGCTGTTCGCTGTGGCAAAGTGGTTTTTATTATTATTAAATAGATGTGACATGAATGAATGTCTATTACAGGGGTCCCCAAACTAAGGCCCGGGGGCCACATGCAGCCCATCGAAGCCATTTATCTGGCCCCTCCTCCGTTGAGGAAGGTGCATGCAAGGCGGCACCTTTCCCACCTCCTCCCTCACCCGGTGCGCACTTTCCAAAGCTTTGCTTGTTTATAATGGTATTTCAATTATTATTTAATAAATAAATAATTATTAAGGGGTGCTTTGGTAGTGCTTTTGGGCTGTATGGCCATGTTCCAGAAGCATTCTCTCCTGATATTTTGCCCACATCTATGGCAGGCATCCTGAGAGGTTGTGAGGTCTGTTGGAAACCAGGCAAGTGGGGCTTATATATCTGTGGAATAATGTCCAGGGAGGGAGAAAGAACTCTTGTCTGCTTGAGGCAAGTGTGGATGTTGCAACTGGCCAGCTTGATTAGCATTGAATGGCCTTTCAGCTTCAAAGCCTGCCTGTTTCCTGCCTGGGGGAATCCTTTGTCGGGAGGTGTTAGCTGGCCCTGATTGGACTGGACTTAACGTCAGGGGAAACATTTATCTTTACTTTACCAATAATAATAGAGAAAAATAATAAATGTACCATATATTCTTGAGTATAAGCTGACCCAAATATAAGCCAATCAGGACCCTCACCCGAGTATAAGCCGAGGGGGGCTTTTTCAGTCTTAAAAAAGGGCTGAAAAACTAGGCTTATACTCGAGTATATACAGTATATAAACCTGCATAAAGGCACATTGGTAGCCTTGCTTTTTGCCATAAATAATGCTTCCAAACAGCCTGTCACAATGTCAGTGGTGTTCATTGGGTCCTTTTAATTGTCTTCTCCCTAGCATTCACATATATACTGGTAGTTATTTTTCTTCTTTCAGCACAAGCTTTCAATGGCGTTGAGGGTTTTGTGTGACCCGCGAAATCCCTGCAACCGGAGCGTCCTGAACGAGAACTATGGGGTCTCTTTGCCATGGATTAATCGGAGGAAGACGTCTCCAGTGAGTATCTAACGATGCCCTTTGGCAGCTTATTACAATATACTCAGCTTGCCCTGGTTCTTCCTCCGAAGAATCATTCCCAGTAGAAGAGTGTGCAAAAATGTTTCCTTCGTGCTGTCGTTTTGTTTCGACCGTTCATTTACACAAAACGAATGGCGAAATTTTTGTAAGAAACGAGGAAACAACATGAAAATGACAGCTGCAGGTATCGTGCTTGCTTTTGTTTTCTTTTCATACTGACAGAGGGATGCTGCTGTGTTTTCCCACTACAGCCGATGTGTATGTACCAATGGGTGTTAATAATAATAATAATAATAATATAAATAACAATAGTTAGTCTGGCACCCTAAGCCGAGTCTGAAAGAGGAGTGCCTCCCATTTCCATCCGATGTGGATGGATGAGTCTTGATGGCAATATTTACATTAAGATGGATCTTAATAATAAGAGTAATATTAATAGCAATAATACTCTGAGGAAGACCCAAATGTTTTAAAAGTTGGTGGGCTAAAAGGGGTCGAAATGTCCTCCATGTGTGGCGATTCCATTGCAGCCAGTGGTCCCAAAAATTTTGTTTTTTCGTAAGCCAGACGAAAATTCGTGTCGTTTAGGCGGCCCATTTTCGTTAGTGGGACGCGAATACAAAAATGAGACAACACGAATGAAACTATACAAAACGAACAGCAACTCTATATGAATGCACAGCTCTAATTCCCAATAGTCATCGTGGGAGGCAATAGTTCCAGCCTAGAAGGTTTGCTCTTCTGGAAGAAGGGGAAAAAGAAAAAGAGAGAGATTTGGGATCCCCAAAGGTTAGTTCAGATGTGCTTGTTGACAAAATAAATAATTTGATAATACCTGATAAATAACTTTAGTGGCCAGAGGTTATGGATATCTGTAAATTGTGCTTGCTGCAAACTTTTAAAATTGTTTAAAATTGTTTAATTTGATATGTTTTATATTAGGATGATGTTTTAATCTGATTTTATACTACAGTCGGATGTATTTGTATGAATTGTATATGTTGTACGTTGCTTTGAATCCCACCCACAGGAGAAAAGCGGGATAGAAATAAATAAATAAATAATCAGTTGTATAGAGATGGGTAAAGAGGGATAAGAATCATGCAGCCTCCCAACATTGCATTGCAACTCCCATCAGTCTTATTATTTATTTATTTATTTTATTTATTTCCATCATTTCTATCCCACCCTTCTCACCCGAAGGGACTCAGGGCGGCTTACAAAACTGGCAGAATTCAATGCCAATACACAACAATACAAAAGAGTATAACATAAGCAATTAAATACAGATTTAAAATAATACAAGATACTTGAGCCATTCATCCACAAAATCTTGTACAGACCGAGTCAAAGCCAACGAAACTTATTCTTTGAACGCTTGCTCGCATAGCCAGGGCTTCACTTTCTTCACAGTCTTAGCCATGTAAATAAAGTTGGGGAATGCCAGTGTAAACAGATCCTAATGAAAACCTTTGCATATTAAAAACTGAAGGCAAATCCTGCCTTTTGCACGATCCTGGCGTTGGGCAACCTCTAAGTCGCAACTGACTGGTGAAAAAAATGCCCTTTGGGTCATTTCGATGTCGCACAATTACATTGGTGTCGTTGCTTGTGAAAAAACACGCCGTTGTGTTAATTACAGGCCCCGGGATTGTACAAATTAACACTGTTAATTAAAAATGCATGTAAATTGTGTTAATTGCAAGCCGTTTGGATGTATGGATTTGCAGGGTTTGCGCGCAGGCAGAAAAACCCGATGTTAATTACATGTGGCTAAAATATGCAGATTAGCCGCGTTAATTAAAATGGCATGCAGATTATGTTAACCGTGTGTGTATGTGTGTGTCTTAAGAGATGCAAATGAGAGTCGGCCCTCGAACAAGACCCTTGCCCCTCCCTCCCTCTGCCAGTGATTTCTGACGTGGCCTCCTGAGCCGCCCGCAAAGCGCCCATCGCAACTGCCATAGAGATGATAATTCCCAATAATTGCCGTGACCCGGGAGAGCTTTTCCTCCTTTCCTCATTTTCCTACAGTCGCTGTCCAGCCGTAGACTTATGCCGGCACTTTAGTCCTGATCTCCAAATAAATAAACAATGGAAACTTAGAGCCTCTTCATTTATTCATGAGGGAAAATTTAATGTGGTGGCGATCTCGAGGTTTTTATGAGTTTGCTTTCTTTTCTGCCCATTTAACTTAGTTGCTCCAATTACTCCTTTTCCCTCCCTTTCCTGCTTTTCTTTGCGTATATGGCGTACGCATAGATTTGAATTAATCTATGCAAAATGTATATACAGTAGAGTCTCTCTTACCCAACCTTCGCTTATCCAATGTCACACAAGTAGGAAAACACCTTTTTGCGCACAGACTCACAAACGTCATCAGGCGCACTTTAAACTAGATTCACTGGGGGAGGAGAACAACAGCCTTGCGAACAGTATTTTACCCACGACCACGGGGAACCACCAAAAGGCTAAACGGAGGGCTGCACAAACACAGCAAGGACCAGGTACCAAGAGTACAATAATCCCAAATAAACAGCTCGAGGGGAGGGTCACAAGGGCTTACATGTCTTTACGCTAATGCACAGAGCATGGGAAATAAGAAAGACGAACTCCAACTTTTAGCACAGCACCACACGTACGATGACATAGGCATCACTGAAACCTGGTGGGATGACTCCCATCACTGGGATGTAGCCATTGAGGGCTATAACCTCTTTCACAGAAATAGAACAAAGGGGAGAGGAGGGGGAAGTAGCTTTATATGTCAAAAACAGTTACGTTGCAGAAGAAATGCAAGACTGTAATCCAGGAAACCAGCTTGAAAGCATAAGAATCAAGGGAAGCGGGACTCAAAAAGATCTCATCATAGGTATCTACTACAGACCTCCGAGCCAGGATGAAGGACTTGATGAGGCCTTTTGTCAACAGCTGACCAAACAGGCACAAAGAAGAGATATAATAGTCATGGGCGATTTCAACTATCCTGATATCTGCTAGAAAACAAACTTGGCCAAGAGTACAAAGTCCAACAAATTCCTCACTTGCCTTGTGGACAATTTTATGGTCCAGAAGGTAGAAGAGGCAACAAGGGGATTGGGTACTCGTGATCTACTCTTGAAAAACATGATGTTTTGGTGCTTAATTTGTAAAATCATAACGTAATTTGATGTTTAATAGGCTTTTCCTTAATCCCTCCTCATTATCCAACATTTTTGCTTGTCCAACGTTCTGTCGTCCCGCTTATGTTGGATAAGCGAGACTCCACTGTATTTGAACAGGCAGCAATACTGCATTCTTTCAGAAGGACACACTTTTTTTCTATATAATCATCTCCAATAACCTGGTGTATCTTAGAATCACAGGCGTGTCTTATATATTTTGTTGGAAATTCGGAAATCGGGGTGCGTTTTGTAATCCGTGGCGCATTATAATGGAGGGAATACCATATTTCATATCATCTGAGCAGCAGAGTGGACAGGTGAAGTATAAGACTTGGGGGAAAAACAATATGCATTTAAAACTCTACGGTTATGAAGAAGAAACCTAAATCAGGAGCCGAATGAGACTTAAACAAATTGACGTTCCACTGTAGTAACTTGCAGTACGTTTACTGCATCCCGAAAAGCGCAACGAGAGACACCGGTGAATTAATAACATCTCCCTCTCACCCCAAAATAAAGGAAGGAGGAATAATTGCTGCGATGGAGGAATGCGAACAGATGACTGCCTTCCGCCTCTTCTCAACCTAGAAATGGGGATGCGAAGGTCACCTTAATCCTGGATGACAAACACCGAGCTCTTTTTTTGTGTGTTTGTAAACAAATTAATCTTTGGAAAGGTCACCATTTGTTTTGCATTTGTTATGCCGTCCCTGTCATCTGGAAGCTGAGACGGACTGTCATTTTCGAGGAGGCGGAGGGCGGTGGAAGCCTCTCCCCGCCCGTCTCGGCATGCGCCGACGGAGCCCGGCGCCTGATTGAGATGCCATGGGCCGCTGGCTTACAGCTGTCGGCCGAACGGAAGCGAGCCCGGCCCAGAATCCCAATCAGCCCGGCTGGCCCCCTGCCCAGCAGCGCAATGTGCCGCAGTCAGAGCCAGCCATTGTCTCGCCCGCTTCCTTCTGTGCTGATTCTGTTCCGATTTGGGGGGGGGGGGGCACATGTGGCATCGATCGGAGTTGTGCATCTATTCCTTCCGCACAAGACAGGTAGACGGAGTCGAGGTGGGAGAGGGGGACTAATGATAACTCTACAGTATGGAATCCTGGGAGTTAGCATCAGATAGTCTACTAGCTGCGCCCGGCCACGCGTTGCTGTGGTGAAGTATGGTGGTATGGGAAATAAAGTATTAAGGAATTGGTGGTACAGTAGAATCTCACTTATCCAACATAAACGGGCCGGCAGAATGTTGGATAAGCGAATATGTTGGATAATATGGAGAGATGAAGGAGAAGCCTATTAAACATTAGGTTATGATTTTACAAATTAAGCACCAAAACATCATGTTATTCAACAAATTTGACAGAAAAAGTAGTTCAGTATGCAGTAATGCTACGTAGTAATGACTGTATTTATGAATTTAGCACCAAAATATCACGATATATTGAAAACATTGACTACAAAAATGCATTGGATAATCCAGAATGTTGGATAAGCGAATGTTGGATAAGTGAGACTCTACCTGTAGTTAAAGTAAATGGTAAAGTTTTTCCCCGGACATTAAGTCCAGTCGTGTCTAACTGGGGGTTGATGCTCATCTCCATTTCTAAGCCGAAGAGCCAGCGTTGTCCGTAGACACCTCCAAGGCCATGTGGCCACTGGCATGACTGCATGGAACGCCATTACCTTACCGCCGGAGCAGTACCTATTGATCTACTCCCATTGGCATGTTTTCGAACTGCTAGGTTGGCAGAAGCTGGAGCTAACAGCGGGCACTCACTCTGCTTCCTGGATTTGAACCTGGGACCTTTCAGTCTGCAAGTTCAGCAGCTCAGCGCTTTAATGCACTGAGCCATTGGAGGCTCCGTATATGAGTCTACACTACTACATAATCTAGTTCAATTTTATATGGCAGTGTAGAAGGATTTTATATGGCAGTGTAGAAGGAGCAAGAGTGAACTACTAATGGCTAGATGTTCAAGAGGAGCAGACAGAAATGGCAAGTATTCTTGGTTACAACTTTAGTTGTCATCTACAGAAGCCCTCCATATCCACGGATTCTGCATCTACGGATCCAACCATCTACAACTTTAAAATGTTTGAAAAAGCCAAGCTTGATTTTGCCACTTTTGGATGTCCTGGAACCAAACCCCAGCAGATACAGAGGGGCCAATGTATGTTTAGATGCCGTTTCCCTTCCTTTATGTCCAGTGCATCCAATCCAAATATCTGCCATTAAAAGGATTTCCATAGGTAGTAACAACATAAAATATTTTTTCCTCTTCTTGGACCCTACTGGATACTTGAACTCTGGGTTCCATCGCGGGTGAGAAGCATTTGTTGTTTCTGCACGGTCCATATATTATCTGTGTGTCCATAGTGTTACAGAATTGTTTACATGGGCCACTGATGATGCGAAATCATTACCCGACTCATTTATCAGTGTCGCTAAAGAGCAGCAACTGAAACAGCTATAAATCTAGAGCCAAATGTTCGGCTTGTGCCCGCCATGGAAATGGGTCCAAGGCGAAGACAAAGCCCCGGAAGGAGAACCCAGGCCACAAACTCAGACCCTCATTCATGTTTCTGGAATATTGGTGGATGCCTCTTTTAAAGTTCTGTTTTACCTCAACACTGTTTTGTTTATAACAAAAGAAAAAGAAAGCAACAAACAAAACAGATTTTTTTAAAAGAAGTGCTTGGCTTAAATTGAAGTGCAGAAAAAAATAATCGCATTGAGCAGGACGTTTTTATCCACGAGAGGAATGCGCTTCAGAAAGACTAATAGAATGGTTTTGTCTCATGCCTCAAGTTAATTATACACCAAATTGCTTGAGATAAGGAGAAAAATACTTTGGCAGCACGTTCCGGGCGTATTATGCAGAGTAAATGTTTGCCGGCAGCCTAAATTAAGATCTCTGTTTCTAACCTTTGAAAATTGTGTTCTGATGTAATGTTTCTCTCTACCCAGAATGTTTTCGTGAAATTAAGACATGTCACATTCGTTGTGTGGGAAGGAGTCATTCACTTGGGTTGTTGTTGTTTTGTTTTTTCCTCCCAGAAGAATCTTGTGAGCTTGGCAATGTATATTTTATCCTCTGGTTCCCACCAAACTTGGCTGGTGCAGCTGTACAGTGGAATTAATACAGTTTAGCCACCCAGGCTCAAGCTGGGGATTATGGATATTGTTGTTTGGCAAGTACTATTTGGCATAGGAGACTAAAGATCTTTAAAAACTCCATTGAGTCCATAGCGTTAAGCCATAGCAGTTAGGGTCTCTGTTGTGACTCAGCTAGAGCCTCAGAGTGACTCTGATGGGGATTATGGGATTCAGGTTCAGAGTGTTCCTGCTGTGGCAGATGAGGAGCAGGGAGGCTTTCCCACGGCAGGGAATGGTGTTGATGATACTGAAGCTAGCCAGGTGCAAAGGGAGGACAGCTCCCAGTCTGATAGTATGCAGATAGACACTAACGCTAACGAGCTGTCTGGCCTTGACGAAACAGAATCTTTGGATCGAGCTGGCCGTTTGGAATTCAGGATTCACAGGAGTGCTAGAATAGCAAACAAGAGGAAGGTCAGAGGCCAAAGAAATGCGTTCAGGCAAAGGGTATTAAAAGAGTCTGCTGAGAGAGAAATCTTTGTCAAAGCAACTTCTCGTTTGAGTCAAGAAGCCAGCTCTTGCTTTCCTAGATTATCTTGCAGCCTTGGTGTATCCATGTTCATGGGACTTTGTCATGCATTAATGGAACCTTGTTTTATGCCTAATGTTTTCTTGGATTATTCTTTATAGCTTGTTTTGCAACAATCTTTTGGAACTTTACTTTTGCTTTTTAAGATCTATTATTTTCCTATTTCCTAATAAACTACAAAAGACTTCAATCGGTGTACAGCCTGGTGTATTTAGCAAGGTGAAGCTAACCTGAGGTGCAACAGTCTCTTCCAACATGGGCTGCATCTATATTATAAAATAACTTCAGTTTATCTATTTTGTAGTAGACTTGGGTGACTCAGACTTAGTCTGAGTATGATGGCCTTCCAAGTGTAGTGTCTTGGTGGTGGATACATAGGTGACTGTGGAGCCCTGTCCTTGACCCACATGTTCTTCCGCAATGAGGACATTGGTTTCCAGATGGAAGGTGGTCCCAGTCAGGGTTGGCTTGACGCGCCTTCTTCCTCTTGGCATATTTCTCCCTTTGGCCCTCCATTCGTGCCTCTTCAAATTCCACAGCACTGCTGGTCACAGCTGACCCCCAGTTAGAGCGCTCAAGGGCGTCCCAATTTTCTCTTGGTGTCTATGTCACAATTTTTAAGGTTAGCTTTAAGCCCATCTTTCGGTCTGTTTTCCTGTCCACCAACATTATGTTTTCCATTCTTGAGTTGAGAGTAGAGTAACTGCTTTGGGAGACGGTGATCTTTGGGCATTTGGGCAACGTGGCCGGTCCAGCGGAGTTGATGGCGGAGGAGCATCTCTTCTATGCTAGTGGTCTTTGCTTTTGTCCGCCTGTCTTCTTCCCAAGAGATTTGCAGGATTTTTTGGAGGCAACGCGGATGGAATCGTTCCAGGGGTTGAGTATGATGTGTGATGTTGAAAGAGAATCTAAGACTGCGTTAGCCTAGCCTTACCTCTGAAACAATGGCCACAAAAATCTAACAGTACTAGCACTTTTATGGCCCAGTTCTTTTTAGAAGCCAACCCAGGATTTTATCAAGCATATTTGTTTATTACTTGCTTTATTGTTGATTGATTTGTTTTATTGTTGTGTTTTATATTGTCTGTTTTTGCCTGGGCTTGGTTCCATGTAAGCCACCCTGAGTCCCCTTGGGGAGATGGGACAGGGTATAAAAATAAAATAATAATAATAATAATAATAATAATAATTATTGTTATTATTATTATAAAAATCTCTTCACCGAGGCTGGATGGCCATCTGTTGGGAGTGCATTTTCTGTATGGTAGGAGGTTGGACTGGATGTCCTCTATGTTTCTAAGATATATAGCTAGTGCTTGGTGCACCTTCAAATGCCACTCTTTGGAAAGTGGCATTCATAAGGTGATGTTCTCAATTCTCTCTTTTCTTTCTTTCTTTCTTTCTTTCTTTCTTTCTTTCTTTCTTTCTTTCTTTCTTTCTTTCTTTGTTTATGTATTTAATTAACTTATATCCTGCCTTTCTTCCCAATGGGACCCAAGGCAGCGCATAACTTGCGTTAGAACAAACTTGCGTTCGAACAAAGTGCGTGAATTAAAACCTAGTAATAAAAAAGTTTTTTTAAAAAAAAATTCTGCTATATTAAAATCCTAATGCTTGAAAACATTTAATTGCTGTCTCGTAAGGCAGTGCTTTTTGGATGTGAAAGACCTGCGGGGATTAGCACTGTGTTTGTTTCCACTGGCTGTAGTTAATTTGGAAATTTGCTTCCGAACGACAGCCAATGGCTCATGGACCACAGCGGCCCATGGAACGCTGCTTTCGTTGCACTGTTTTAAATAAATTCAGTAATATTTGAGTCTCGGCATCAATGCTTCAGAACATTCAAGCAAGTTGAGGTGTTATCTCTTTATGGTCTTTCTGTGCTCTGCCTCATTTTCTTGCTAAGAAGATTCCTCTATCACAGCGTTTCTCAACCTGGGGGTCGAGACCCCTGGGGGGGGTCACGAGGGGGGATCAGAGGGGTCATCAAATACAAGAATTTTCTGTTGGTCATGTGGGTTCTGTGTGGAAAGTTTGGCCCAATTCGATTGATGGTGGGGTTCAAGGTGTCTTTGATTGTAAGTGAACTATAAATCCCAAATGTCAAGGTCTATTATCCCCAAACTCCATCAGTGTTCACATTTGGGAATATTGAGTATTTGTGCCAGGTTTGGACCAGATCCATCCTTGTTTGAGTCCACAGTGCTCTCTGGATGTAGGTGAACTACAACTCCCAAATTCAAGGTCAGTGCCCACCAAACCCTTCCAGTATTTCCTGTTGGTCATGGGAGTTCAATTCCGTCATTGGTGGAGTTCAGAATTGATTTGATTGTAGGTGAACTATAAATCCCAGCAACGACAACTCCCAAATGACAAAACCAATCCCCCCCAAACCCCACCAGTATTCAAATTTGAACATATCAAGTATTTGTGCCAAATTTGGTTCAGTGAATGAAAACACATCCTGCATTTCAGATGTATTTACATTACGATTCATAGCAATAGCAAAATGACATTGATGAAGGAGCAGCAAAAATAATGTGATGGTTGGGGGTCACCACAACATGAGGGATTGTATGAAGGGGTCGCGGCATTAGGAAGGTTGAGAACCATTGCTCTAGCAGGAGTGACACATTCATACCATCTGTCTGTGTCAGACTTTAGCTATCATCATCATCATCATAATATTTGTGTTTTCCTTTTCTGTGATTGCGTCACAAAGTGATTGTGTCACTTATTTTCTAAAAAAAAACCAAACATAAATGGTAGAAAAAATAAGGAAAAACAGATTTCTTTAAGCCTTTGAAATGCCGCAAACATGAGCGACTTTGCCAATCAATCTATTTACATTGATTATGAAGTTATATCTATATATATAAAAGGGTAATGAAATTTCGGCCTAGGACAAAACAACAAAACTACACATCCCAGAAACACTAAACTTGGCAGCACAACCCCTCATCCATGCCTCTACGTTCATACAACAAAAAGCTCCAGCTACTCCAGAAAACGGCCAGGCTTTGAGACTGCAAGGCTATTCACTGCTATTCCACCTGGCCAACAAAGGATTCCCATAAGCCACAGCAACGCGTGGCCGGGCAAAGCTAGTTGTGTTATATACGCAAAGCCTCCTCCTGCTTTTTTATGGTGTGTCAGACTCCTTTTCCTATCTAGCTATCTGCCTTGCTTTTTTTCTTTTCTTCTGACAGTTCTTTACATTGGCCTTTGCTTCAGTTCTGATGAAAGGTATTCTGTTTATGGGAGATAATTGGACAGCTTTTGATGGTCAAGCCTCACACCTGCATGTCTCCCCCTCTTTTTTCTTTCCTTCTTTTCTTTCTGTGCTAAAACTGAGGTGTAAATTGACAACCCAAACTCAGGTTTTGCCGCTTTTACATGTCTGACATGAAGTGGGGAATGAGCATCCTATGCTTCAGCTGTTTGATGTGGCAGAGCCACACTTTGCCAGAGGACTGGCTTTTCTAAGTCACAAAAGCTACCAGAGGTACCTTAAAATAAAAGTATTCAGTTGAAGGGCAGAACTGATCATCTCTGGATAGTACAATAAAAAAAACACAATTTTAGCGGGTCTTAGGGCCGTAGCCAGAAAAAAATGCCTTAGGGTTTGCCTGCCAGTTATAATAATATAATAATAATAATAATACTTTATTCTTATATCCCTCCCCATCTACCCTAAGGGACTCAGGGCGGCTTACAACAGGACCATGCCCGAACAATATAGAAGTACAATGTTAAAAACAAATCCAAACACAACAATAAGTACATCAAAATAGAGAATGCAAACAACAACAATTGTAATATGATTACATTCAGTATATATTTTCCAATGCAAGTATTATATATTTTCATTATGCCTTCATCAATATATGCTACAGTAGTTGTTTCATAAATATCAACCATACATTTTAAAAGTACAGTAGAGTCTCACTTATCCAAGCCTCGCTTATCCAAGCCTCTGGATTATCCAAGCCATTTTTGTAGTCAATGTTTTCAACATATCGTGATATTTTGGTGCTAAATTCGTAAATACAGTAATTACAACATAACATTACTGCGTATTGAACTGCTTTTTCTGTCAAATTTGTTGCATAACATGATGTTTTGGTGCTTAATTTGTAAAATCATAACCTAATTCGATGTTTAATAGGCGTTTCCTTAATCCCTCCTTATTGTCCAAGATATTCGCTTATCCAAGCTTCTGCCGGCCTGTTTAGCTTTAGTGAGACTCTACTATATAAGCAACTGAAACCTCACCGGCTTCTTATAGGAGAGCTTGTGTTTGTGTGTCTGTGTGATTATTTGTTTTATAACGGTCAGACAGCACAGAACGTTGATTGCATTTTAATTAAGTCTCTTTTAATTTACTTTAATTGCTGCCAATCAACAATGTTGTCTGGATGTTCCTAAGTGGCAAAACCTGAGCTTGTACAGGTTTTGTTTTTGTTTTGTTTTTTTGCAATTAAACATTAATGAATTTGTTGCAGAAATGTTGTTTCTGATACACAGCCGCTGCACACATGAGCAAAGCGTTGACAGCTCAAGGAAGGCGCTTTCTTCTCCTCTCTTCACAGGCTCCGACCCAGAAAGTAGCCAAAGGGGTCACGGTCAGCAGCCTCCCGGTTGCCCCGGCCTCCTTCCACTTGCACAAGGTCTCCTCCCTCCTGCCCGTCTCCCAAACGGATTCAGAGAAAGGTCAGTCGGGCTCAACCGCTTAGTGTCCCTCATTTCACCATGTATGGTCTGGTTTATAGACAGCAGGCCCTTCACATTTTCAGGTTGGACGTTTGTGGATTCGATTCTTCACAAGACATAAGCTCTCTCTCTCTCTCTCTCTCTCTCTTTTTTAAAGTCATAAGCTCTCTAGGAATCTTTTAAGTCCTCCCTCCAAGCTGTTTCCTGGCTCAGAACGATAAGAGGGAGCGAACCCATAAGGAAAAGAAATTCCTTTGCTGTCCTTGAACGGCTTGGGACCCGTCTACCTTTGCGACCGCCTTTCCCCCAGGAGACGGCATGATCTCTTAGATCGGTGGTTCCCAAAGTGGGCGCTACCGCCCCCTGGTGGGCGCTGGAGTGATCCAGGGGGGCGGTGATGGCACCTATTAGGACACAGGGGCGGGGCCAGGGGAGGGGCGGGGCCTCTTCCCAAGTGCCGGAGACAGGGCTGAGCCCCTGAGCCCCTTCGGGGTGAGAAGGGCGGAATATAAATGCTGTAAATAAATAAATATTACAAGCAATAGTCTGCAGGCTCCTTGCTGGCCTTGACCTTGACCCGATTATAAGCCGACGGAGGCTTTTTCAGCTCATAAATAAGGGCTGAAAAACTCGGCTTATCTTCGAGTATATACGGTATGTCTGAATATGATACTGCTTTGTTCTTATGGCCCCGTATTTTGAACCAGTTTACTGAATGTTTCCGGGGCTTTGTTTTTTGTCTAGGCATCCTGAGTCTAGTTGAAAGGGGCCTGATCCCACGTGCTGCCCGGATTACACTCGAGAAGCCTCCGGTTCTTCCCAGGCCTGTTCCTCTTCATGAATTTCACACAAAGCATCAAAGAACGGGTGCCGGTAAGGAGGAAACAAGATGTGCTGCTGATGACCCCTCCAAAACAGGCATCGCTCGGTCACTCCTGCCTGTGTCCCAAAACTTGGAAGGGGTGGTGATGCTCTTGAGTCTCCACAGACAGGGCAGCAGACCATTCTTTCCTCTCCCAGTACTTCTGCGTAGCTATAACTGATGTGGGTGACACAGTAGGTCAGCAAACGGGTCTGGCTTTGGCCAGAGTTATCTTTCACGACTGAAGATCTAAGGTCTGATGGTGGGACCCGCCTTGTGGGAACAAGGGAGAGGGCCTTTTCTGCTGTGGCCCCCCGTTTGTGGAACTCACTGCCCATCGAAATCAGGCAAGCCCCCACTCTTTTAGCCTTCAGGAAAGATTTAAAAACTTGGCTTTTCCGATGTGCTTTCAGAGAGTAACTATTACACACTTCTTCTGTTACTCCCCCCAACATCTATCCTCTAGATTGTTTTTCTATCTTATGTCCCTGTTCCCCGTGGTTGTATTCTTATCCTTTTCTCACCCCAAGTTTTAACTAAGTGTCTCATGCGGCCCGCCCTGTTATATTGTTGTTGTTTTTTTTTTGTTTTTTTGTTTATTTTGTGTTGCACTGTACATGATTATTTATTGTATTGTTTAATTGTATTATGATATGTTGTTTTTATATTTTGCTATATTGTACTGTTCTGGGCATGGCCCCATGTAAGCCGCCCCGAGTCCCCGTTGGGGAGATGGTGGCGGGGTATAAATAAAGTTTTGTTATTATTATTATTATTATTATTTATTTCGGCACTGACTTTTGGATAAGAAAATATAAACAATGCCTTTCGTCCCTTCCATGCAGACAGTAAGAAGGCGGAAGGGGCACCTTACCCGTCCGAAGACGAGGCCCGCACCTCCAGTTTTGCAAGCAAAGATAGCAAAGAGAAGGGCAACATCGCCCCCCCTCCGTCCTGCATCTCCTTCCTTCCTTCCAAGAAGTCCAGGGAGCGACTGGGACTGTCCCCACTAAAGCAGGAGTCGGCCTCTTCTTCTGCCTTGCTGCCAAAGGTACGTCAGCAACAGGGAGCGGGATTTCCATCCCATTAGCGATAAAGAATGTTTTTCACTGTTGGGAAGATATTCCACCCTGTAGTTCGGAAATGTCAAGACCACAGACATTGACGCAGACAAGAAAGGTCCACAGAGAGCTGAAAATGTCACGTTCTGACTTCGGCAACTCCTCCCAAGAAGACGAGCAACAAAGGAATTCTATCCCTTGATTGCAGTGGTTCTGAACTTGTGGGTTTTGGCCTTCAATTCCCAGAAATCCTAACATCTGGTAAGCTGGCTGGGACTTCTGGGAGTTGTAGGCCAAAACACCCACTGAGAACCACTGCTTTATTGCTTCCCGTGATAGCACTATGTAACACAGTTTTTGTTCCTGGGTTATAAATGTCATTTCCTAATTGGTTCTATCATAAAACATGGGAAAAGTGTATTATACTTCAAAAACGTTGTTTTTGTAGGACATCCTGCAACACATTTTACCATAATTTTTCAATGAACATCTCATCAAGTCTCAACCATTCAACAGAGGGCCCTTCCACACAGCCATATAACCCAGAATATCAAGGCAGATAACCCACAACATCTGCTCTGAACTGGGTTATCTGAGTCCACACTGCCATATAACCCAGTTCAGAGCAGATGATGTGAGATTTTATACAGCTGTGTAGAAGGGGCCATAGTTTGTGGCAGCAACAATGAAGTTTCTGGAGTATAAAAACTACTTTCAAAGTAAGGACTGCACAACTAAACAGGAATAACACTTTCAAACGAGGAACAGACAATTTTGTTACATAGTGTAATTTTATATGTGTGTGTGCGTGTGCGTGTGTATATATAATCTTTATTAGTTTTAACAGAATATTAAAAAAGAAGGAGAAAAATCCCAGATTGGGAAAAAGAGAACATGTGTGTGGAGAAGAGAGTAGAAAAGGAAAAAAAAATAAAGAAGAAAAAGAAGAGAGAGAATAAGGAAAAGAAAAAGAATAATAAGATAGGTTTTAAAAATGACTTCATGGCAGTTTCTTTGAGGTGTTTCACCTTTTCTTTCTCTCTTTAAGTTTTCCTTAGACTTTTTCTCCATTTCTTCTCTTTCCTTCTTTTCTGTTGAAGTTGTCTTTCCTTCTCATCATATTATTATTTTCTTCTCCTTTGTTGTCTATTTTTCCTTTCTTCTCTTCTCTATCCATTTTGGGTCTTCTATTATTCTATTCCAGTTTGTTTTTTTAATTGGTTCTCCTTTGTCTTTTGGTAATAAAAAGGTCAGTCTATCCATGTTTCGTATGTCAAGCACCTTCATCAGCCAATCCTCTTCTTCTGGGGTTTCTTCTTTCTTTCATAGTTTCGCATAACAAATACTTGCCGCTGTTGTTAATAAAAATAGTAGTTTGTCCTCATTATTTTCTGTTTTCATTTCATGTATCCCTAATAAAAATGTGTAATCTTTGGTCTTGATCCGGGCTGGGGATCCTTGGCCTCTGGGTGATATTGGAACCCATGAGATGATAGGAACTGTAGCCCTGTATCATCAGAAGGGCCGTGGGTTGTCCATGTTAATTAAAACCCAAGGCCATCACTGGGTAGCATTTTTGCCACAGCTTGATGGTTTCCATTTCCCTTCTCTCTTTTTCCTCAGGCCTCCGAGATGATGCTGGCCCAGTCCTTCCAGAAAGTCGTGTCGGAGTTTGACATCCAGGTCCGCAACGGGGTCCTGGACTACAGTTCTTCGGACCTCCAGGGGCTCAAACGGCACTGCTGCCTGTTCTGGGGAGGCATCCTCTCCTTCCTGGAAAAGGTGGGCAACCTCCTCAAGGACTACGCCGTGCCCTACGCCATCATCCGGGGACGGAGAGTGATGGAGATCGCCCCGGACTTTGAGCTGAACCAGCGTCCGACCCGGGAGGACCTTCTCTCGGTCATCAGGGATGCCTTGGCCATCAGGAAGCTCCTGGGCCGGCCCGGCCAGAGGTACAAGGGCCAAAACGGGCGTCAGGCGGCGGCCACCAAGATCCAGGCCACGTGGAGGGGTCACAAGCTGCGGAAGGCCTACATCCAGTTCCGGCAGCACCAGTGGGCCACGGGGGTGATTGCCATCCCGTGGCTTATCCACATCCACATGCGCCGCGTCAGGAAGATCCTGAAGGAAGCGCGGCAGAGGCACCTGGAGAACTTCCACCTCCGGGCCAAGGTGCGCCACGGGGCCTGCGGTTCTGGCAGCGCTCCTCCCCTCCCCTCGAACCACACACTCCTCCAAATGAATTTCACATTTCATTAAGCATTCCGCCTTTTGTGGCTTCCAACTTCTCCCACTTCGAACAGCGAACATTTGTTTGTTTGTTTATTTATTTACATCACTTTTACTCTGCCTTTCTCTCCGAGGGACTCAAAGCGGCTTACAATAAACAGGCAAAAATTCAATGCCTAAAAATAATGTAAAAACAACAATTTATATAAAACAATCTACAAAACAACAATTCATATAAAACAGATACCATTACAAAATAAAATCACATTATATAAAATTTTAAGCATGTCCAAGATTAAAATCCATTCATCCAGAACATTCCTTGCAGCTCTTCTACTACTTCTTGTCACCGTATGTTTCCAGTTGAGTCTTCTTTCGCTGGAAAAATATCAAGTATTTTAAATGCGTAACCGGTGCTTCCGTTACTATTCTCAGTGAAAAGACTACGTAGTTGAGTCATGGGACAGGTTTACAGTCTGAAAGACACAACAGAAAAGGTAGAAGGGTTTAGACGGGGAGAAGGAGGTCAAGATGTTCCACAAGCAGCGTGGTGTTGCTGTTGGAAAGAGCAACCTATTGATTGGGAAATGAGCCACGTGGCATCTGCATGCCCAGAAATTGAGGAAATTGCTTTTTGGGCTGCTTCTTTTGTGACCCCTCACGGGGTGATGTTGCCTTGGGAATTCCGGAGACCGTAGTCCCACGAATAGCTGTTTTGCGCTCTTGTCTGCACTTCATGTTGCTCTCCCACAGGTTTGTGGCTGCCAACAGTTTAGGGCAAAGCCTTTTGTGTTGGGGCCAACATGGCCTTTGCTGAAGGCACCTCGGATTCTGTGGCCAAAGGCAGCCAAACAGGCTCGCCAGCTGGTCCCCCAATTTTGGTAATAAAAGGTAATTTCAAAAAGGAGCAGCATCAGCAATTTTAGCAGATCAGAAGCTTCTTGAGGATAGGAGTAGAGTCACGCTTTAAGAGTTACAATGGACTTTATTGAAATAACTATATTTTATATAGGATAGGGCCTATAGATCGGGCCTATCTGTCTATCTACAGACCATGTTCATCTCATTGCTGGTCTGCTTCCTCCCCATGATTATCCCATCCCTAGCTATTAATAAAGCCCCCCCCCCCCGGTGGCGCAGTATGTCAAACCACTGAGCTGCTGAACTTGCTGACTGAAAGGTCAGCAGTTCGAATCTGGGGAGTGGGGTGAGCCCCTGCTGTTAGCCCCAGCTTCTGCCAACCCAGCAGTTCGAAAACATGCAAGAAACCAGTGCAGGTGGGGTTTTTTGTGTGTGTGTCAGGAGCAACTGGAGTTATTATTATTATTATTATTAAACTTTATTTGTACCCCGCTAGCATCTCCTGAAGGACTCGATGCGGCTTACAAAGGCCAAGGCCTCAACACACAATATAACAATACAAACAAAGGCAAATTAAAAGAATTAAAACAGTATAAACCACAAGCAATAACAATACGCTAAAAGACAATAGAACTGGCACAAAGTTGCTTCTGGAGTGAGAGAATTGGCTGTCTGCAAGCACGTTGCCCAGGGGACGTTGCCTGGATGTTTTGATATTTTGCCATCCTTGCGGGAGGCTTCTCTCATGTCCCCGCATGGGAAGCTGGAGCTGAGAGAGGGAGCTCATCCGCGCTCTCCCCGGGTGGGATCCGAACCTGGCTTAGATTTGTGGCAGGCAAAGAGCGCTCACTTGCCTCTCTGGCAGTCACTACTTTGTCAGAAAGTACTTAAGTTTGCAGACAGGCTTTTAATTAGTGCTCACCATTTCATTTATGTTTGCTTTCTTCTCTCTCCCCCTTCTCTCCTCCTTCTTTTTTTTCATTCATATTCTGTTAATTAAGTGATCAGCCTCTAATCTTCCCCTGCCAGTAGCTTCATGTAGCCATCTAATTAAATTAATTGGGGAAGATGTTTTAAGTATGTGATTAAATCAATTAATATAATTTATGCCTGGCTTAACTGTACAGTGGGAGAAGGGAGCATTGGGTGGTGGTGGTGGTGGTGGTGGTGGGACGAAGTTTGCCTGGGCCTCCTCCTCCTCCTCCTCGTTTCCTCCCTTGTCACTGATCAATGCCTTCTCTCGCTTTCCAGCATCTGGCCGCCAACTGGAGTCGCATCAGGACCTCGAGGAGGACCATTATCCACGTCCCATCATTAGGTACGGCGGTGGTGCTTTGTGCCTGTGCAGGCGCATGTGTGTGTGCGCGGATATGGATCTCTCAGCAACCTCTATTACCCACCGCATTATGACTCCTTGATTGAGTTCAAGGAAGGCCCTTGTTTTATTCAAATTGGTCTCGGCAGGAAAATGTTGTCGACATGATGAGAGTAATAACGCAGGGCCTTCGCTTGAAACGCCGTTTAATTTGGGGATTAAGCAAATAAAGTCATTACGGAGAGGCCGCTCTTGAGCGGAGAGGTGATTTGCTGTAATTCGCTTTCATCTCCACGAAATGGACTCAAAAGTTGCCGCCGCCTCTTCCCCCTTTCCCCCCTCCCTGCAAAATAGCAGATAATGTTTTGCGTTTCCTTTAATGACAGGAGGAAAACATAGGGACGGCTGCTTTGTTGCTATTACGCCAATAAGGCCGGGGACGTTGTTGTTTGCACCCTGTTTTTAATCAAATGTGCAGTCAAAATGATAAGCTGCATTCTCTGAAATTATTTAGTTCTAATTACGAGCAGATGGGATGCTTTATTTGCACCTTGGGCGCCGGAGCAAAAGGAAATGCTGTGTGCACAAGAATAATTAAGAAGTTGAATAGTGGGGTTTTTGTGTTGCGCTTAAATAATCTGCAGTTTCATGTTAATTAGCGCTGCTAATGCAATTATTTAATTACATGTATGAATTGGGGGGCTTAGAAGGCATTTTGCTCGGCAAGCGGTGGGTTCGCCGGGGATGTTTCTGCCGCCTTGAAACCCCACACCTTTGTAGGACGCTTCCAATGGCATACGATGGAGTCCGAGCCCATTAATTTCATTAAATTATTATTTATTTATTAGCAACATTTAAATCCCGCCTCTCTCACCCCGAAGGGGACTCAGGGCAGCTTACAAGTTATATGTACATATAATAAATTATATTATTAGCATAGCACAGTATTAGTATTATATATCACTATATTGAACTATACCACGATACTATACTATTATTAGTAATACTACATGTAATATATAATATACAATTATAGTAGTGTATTATTATTATTATTATTATTATTATTATGTACAATATATTATATTATTAGCATAGCACAATATAAGCATTATATATTACTGTACTGTACTATACCACTATACTGCAACATTATTAGTAATATTACATGTAATATATAATATACAATTATAATAGTGTATTATTATATTTTATTGCATTATGATAATATTATCAATATTATATGTATATGCAATAAATTATATTATTAGCATAGCACAATATAAGTATTACATATTACTGTACTGTACTATACCACTATACTGCAACATTATTAATAATATTACATGTAATATATAATATACAATTATAATAGTGTATTATTATATTGTATTACATTATAATAATATTATCCATATTATATGTATATACAATAAATTATATTATTAGCATAGCACAATATAAGCATCATATATTACTATACTGTACTATACCACTATATTGCAATATTATTAGTAATATTACATGAAATATATAATATACAATTATAATAGTGTATTGTTTTTATTATATTGTATTACTTTATAAATGTATTACAATATTATAATAATAATAATAATAATAATAATAATAATAATAATAATAATAATAATAATATACTGTTATGAATCTTGCTCAGGTTTTTAAATTGCGTGTTTATACATCATTGTTATTTTACTATGTTTACTATGTTTACATGTATGATTGTACTTCATTTGATAATGTTTTTTTTAAATTTTTAACGACTGTAACTACCTGGGCTTGGCCCCATGTAAACCGCACCGAGTCTCCTCGGGGAAATGGAGGTGGGGTATAAAAATAAAGTTATTATTATTATTATTATTATTATTATTATTATTATTATTATTATCAATATTATATGTATATACAATATTTTATATTATTAGTATAGCATAATATTAGTATTATATATTATTATGTTGTTATATTGTTAAATGTGGTTGCTTTCATTTCAAAGGAGTGAAACGTACATGGGAGGCAGGGGCCATTTTTTCCCCATTACAGCATATGCATATTTTCACTTATCCTGGCACCACATGGCACGCTTAGGTAAATTTTATGGCAGCAAAATGCATATTTTGTTAAAGACCTTTGAAAAGCAATATTGCTCAATGCTTTTAGAAGCCCCTTTTTCTAATTCCTCAATATAGTAAAAATAGACAAAGTCCTTCTGCAAGTGAAAGGCATTAATATTCTCTATAGCCTTTTTACTTTCTCTTACCTCTAGCGAAATACACAAATACCATTAGGAATTATGCAGATGTCCCAAGGACTGTACTAAAGGAATTATCCACCCCTCCCTTTTTGTGGGAACAAAAATAAACCGAGGAAGTGATAAATAAAGGGGTAGAAACTAGTTTCTTTGGAGTGTTGACCATTTTAAAAGATCTTGGATGCTTCTGAAAAAAACTTTTGACTCCATAATAACTTTATAATAATAACTAGCTGTGCCCAGCCACGCGTTGCTGTGGCGAAGTCTGGTGGTATGGGAAATAAAGTATTGAGGAATTGGTGGTAGTTAAGGTCAAGGGTCAAGGTGCCGGCCTGTTTATGTTGGATAAGTGAGACGCTACTGTATATTTATAATCTTATATTATCTGCTTAGAACTGGATTATATGAGGCCTCTTCTACACAGCTGTATAAAATGCACACTGAAGTGGATTATATGGCCGTGTGGAATCAAGATAATCCAGTTCAAAGCAGATAATATAAGATTATAAATGGGTTATATAGCTGTGTGGAAGGGCCTTGAGTCTGCACTGCCATATAATCCAGTTAAAACCAGATAATCTGTATTTTATAGGCAGTGTGGAAGAGGCCTAAGTGAGGCCTAACTCTGCCTGTCCCCTGGGCTGAGTGGGTTGCTAGGAGACCAAGTGGGCGGAGCTTAGCCTTCTAATTGGCAGCAATTGGATAAAAACAATTATTCCTCTCCCTCTAATTAGGACTTTATTTTTGTTTTCTTTTTGTTGTATGAACGTAGAGGCATGGATGAGGGGTTGTGCTGCCAAGTTTAGTGTTTCTGGGATGTGTAGTTTTGTTGTTTTGTCCTAGGCTGAAATTTCATTACCCTTTTATATATATAGATAGATATAAATATAGATATAGAGATAGATAGATAGATATAGATGGATATAGATATAGATATACAGTAGAGTCTCACTTATCCAACACTCGCTTATCCAACTTTCTGGATTATCCAACACATTTTTGTAATCAATGTTTTCAATACATTGTGATATTTTGGTGTTAAATTCGTAAATACAGTAATTACTACATAACATTACTGCATATTGAACTACTTTTTCTGTCAAATTTGTTGTATAACATGATGTTTTGGTGCTTAATTTGTAAAATCATAATGTAATTTGATGTTTAATAGGTTTTTCCTTAATCCCTCCTAATTATCCAACATATTCGCTTATCCAACGTTCTGCCAGCCCGTTTATGTTGGATAAGTGAGACTCTACTGTATGTGTGATAGCAAAAGCTTAAGGGGGAGAAAATATTGGCCACAATTTTAGCACAATAGCAGAAAACGTAACCTTGAATTGGTATTTTGGGGCTGTGCTCCAAATGTTTTAAAGTCAGCTAGAAGGTAATCTTGTTGGCATTTAGTCGTAGAATGAACAAATACCCAAAACAAGGACATCTGTTGTTTTACTACTTACGTGAGCAAGGCATGTTGTTCTCCTTCCATGCCTGGGAGGGTAATTAATTGGTATAATTTAAAAACTGGAAAAGAATCTGGCCAGAAATGGAAGGCCCACACGGTGCCTTCCCTCGATCACGGCGTCCTTTTTGAATGTTTAATTCCTGGGCATCAAGACACAAACCTTAATGGATTTGCCCAGTTGGAGGTACACCCTTTACAAGGATGATTATAACTGGTTTTAAAACAATATTTTAATTATTTTATTAATAGAACACTATTTAATAGTTCAGTTATTTGAGTAAAGGATCAGTTACTTTCACATTCGTGTTTTGTATTCACATAAAGGAGCTGGAATGCTATTCATATGGCATTCCCTCGCCCATATATATGTATGTATGTGTGTGTGTGTATACACACACATATATATGGGTTGTATGTGTGTGTATATATACATATATATGACAAGTATAGGTGTGTATATTTAGTATGCATGGGGGTAGTGTGTGATATAGTGTGTGTATATGTATGTGTACATGTATGTGTACATATATAGTATGTATGGGGGTAGTGTGTGTTACAATGTGTGTATATGTATATGTATGTATGTGTACGTGTATGTGTGTGTGTATATATATATATATATAGTGTGTATGTCTGCATATATGTATATGCATATGTATATGTATATAGCATGTGTGTGCATATATAGCATATATGGGGTACACACACACACACACACACACACACACACACATATATATATGGGGTGTGTGTGACATTCCAGCTCTTGTATACAGAATATATATATATATATATATATATATATATATGTATATACCGTATATACTCGAGTATATGCTGACCCAAATATAAGCCGGCACCTAATTTTACCACAAAAAACTAGGAAAACATTGACTCCAGTATAAGCCAAGAATGGTAAATTTCAGAAATAAAAATAGATACCAATAAAATTACATTAATTGAGTCATCGGTAGGTTAAATGTTTTTGAATGTTTACATAAAGCTCAAATTTAAGATAAGACTGTCCAACTCTGATCAAATCATTATTCTCATCTTCTTCAATGTAAATGTGCTTATGTATCCTTTTAATAATAATAGAGTAGAATAATAAATGTATTAATAATAATAAAAATAGAGTAAAATAAATGTAATAGTAGCAGTAATAATAAAGTAAAATAATAAATGCAATAATAATAATTAATAGAGTAAAATAATAAGTGTAATAATACCAATAAAAATAGAGAAAAATAATAAATGTACCATATATACCCGAGTATAAAATGACCAGAATATACCCAACCAGGACCCTCACCCGAGTATAAGCTGCGCGGGGCTTTTTCAGTACTAAGAAAGGGCTGAAAAACTTGGCTTATACTTGAGTATATATGGTATATACACACACACGCATATATATATATCAGAAGCTAAGCCTTTTATTTCAGACTGTACGAAAAATGTGAAAATACCTTGTTATACTTACTATTTTTGCAATGTTTTTATTGTATGAAACTAATAATCCCTTCACTTTATTTTGCTTTTATATAAGGAAACCTTTTCTCTCATCACAACTAGTATGCAATCTCCACCTTTGTGCTTAATATAGACCAACCGGATTGCCTCCGTTCCCTATGGTAGCCATTGAGAAGTTTTCTGTTTTTATCCCGGACTATATATACAGAGTCACATTAGTGAAATGCAGTATTGGCATGAGGCTCTCCTATCATCGGCCCAATTTCTTGAATTAATTTTTAAAAAAATCCAACCCTTGTTTTCAGCAATAACAGGAAGGTGCTTTGGTCCCTGATCCTTGACATAAAAAAGCTCTAATAGCATTCACTTTGTACTCAATTGAACAGTTTGGCTCTGCAACTCACGGCACAGTGGCGCCTGCAAATCATGCGTGGTGTTTTTGGAAGCCGCCCCCTTTCCCCCAATGGCAGTCGTTTAACCCCCATCTTAATCCTCCGTCAGCCGGCGAAGAGGAATGCGGTCTCTGGCGGTTGCTCAGCTTCTCTCCGCTGGCTCGACGGGGGTCCTTCGACACACGGAGCTCAGCCGGGCGCCGGGGCTGCCAATCCTTCCCGCGGACAGATGGGTCTCTCAATGCGGTGCTCGCTTGCTCGTTTTATGGCCCTGCCTTCCTTTCTCCCAAGACGGGACCCAAAGAGAACAAAGCCTGGCTTCCCCACGGGGGCCAAAGAGGGGTCCTGTCTTGACTCGGTTGCTCTCGGCAAACAGTTTGGACCCAAGTGATACAATCAGGGCGCATCTCCGCTGCAGAATTAATTAATGCAGTTTGGCACCACGTGAACCACCATGGCTCGATGTGATGGAATCAGCAACTGTAGTACTACAAGGTCTTTAACTTTGCTGGTGTTTTCAAGAAATTGCCTGTGGGGCCATCTTGTTGTTCAGGCAAATCCTGGCTCCAGAAGGAAGGCCTCGCCAGGAAGGCGTTCCGCGCTTCTCTCCTCAGCAAAGCGCCCAGGAACATCTTCCTGGCAAGAAGGAAAACCTTCCTGGGCGCTTTGCTGAAGAGAGCAGCAGGCACCCGCTTCTCTCCTCAGCAAAGCGCCCAGGAACGTCTTCCTTCCCGCCCCGCACGGCCCCGCCTCCGGCCCCCCACGGCCCCGCCTCCCGGGGGCACCAAATTCCGTTTGCCTACTCCAGAAAATTACCTAAGGACAGCTCTGGTGCTATGCTAATAATATAATATTGTATATAAATTTAATTTGTAAACCGCTCTGAGTCCCCTTCGGGGTGAGAAGGGCGGGATATAAATGTAGTAAATAAATAAATAAATCTATATTCTGTACCCATAATAAAAGTGAAAACCTGTAAGTGTGTATGTGGCATGGGTGTCCGCTCACACAGACAGCCTCCACAAACAGGCTCCAGTTCCCAGGGCTGAGGAGCCACCAAGTCACTCTTTTCCACTGACATTGCGGTGACAGTGAGCGCCATGAACATGCAGCCCAACCCCTGCCCATGTCCTCCCCAAACATTACGGCCCACCCCCCAAGGAATGCAAATTTATTGTGTGAACTGGTTTTGTTGTGCTGGTTGCATCTGGGGGCAAAGGCTCTCAGGGCCGACCTCTGCGAAAGGTTTCATGGTGACTCTCGTAATGCCTTGCCACGGCTTCTTTTCAGGTTATGCCCATAGTGTGCGAGAGGCGACCCGCGATTTTGCCATCAAGCAGGGATCTCAGATTGGAAGGCTGTGCGAAATACAAGGTAGGACCTGCCCCTCCATTTCGCCTTCTTACTTCCCAATAAAAATGGGAAATAAGATTGACAGTTATGAACCAACAGAAGCAACACTTGTCTGCACATATAAGTGCACGGGCTGCATCTGAAACTTCTTCATTTCACCTGTTGTTGTTGTTGTTGTTGTCTAGCCTCCATGCCACACTTCAGTCGGGGTTTGTTTGTGCCCCAAGCCAAAGTTTTTTTGTGGCCCTTCCCTACCTACGTAGTCACCTGTGCTTCTTTCAGACTGTGCAGTTATGGAACCTGGGTGATGCTTTCAATGTCACTGCTGCATCCTGTGGCTTTTCATATTTCAGTGGAAGGAACTGTCAAAAACCACCTTTATTTATTTCATATCAAAAGCACTGCATAAATTAGTATAAAACTGATAAAAATAGGAGCACAAGGGGCTAAATATCTTTTGACCAAAAACGGGCAACAGCGACCGCATTGTCTGTAACCTCAAGCAATTCTTCCTCCGTACATGAGGCAGGACATTGCGGGCAAGCGTACAGATGCGGAGTTGTTTGTTCTGCTTCACAGTCACACAAGGTGGAGGATTCTTCTAGGTCGTGCCATCTTGCCAGGTTGTCTTTTGACCTGCCCTCTCTGCTTCTGAGTCTGTTCAGGGACTTCAAAAGTTGCCCATTCTTGGTTTGCCCCAGGAGGAAAGAAGACCCTTGTTGGGGGGCATCCAGTTAGGATTGCCTGGTTTAGCTGCCCAGAGGGACACTCGTGCTGTTGCTGGGGGAACATCAAGAGGAGTGGTGGTCCTCATGAAGCTTTTCCTGGATTTGAGTCTACTGGGAGGAGGCTGATAGCCATGCAGTGGGTGGCTTTCCCAATGTTCAACCTTATTTTTTCTCACATTTAGCAGCAACTTCCCATCGGACATCGGGGGGGCAATGCCAGCTAGCTTGTAGAGTTTATCAACAGGTGTAGGCTTGAGACATCCTGTGATTATTCTGCATGTTTCGTTCAATGCTATGTTCACCTGCTTTGCATGGGCAGACTTGTGCCAGACAGGACAGGCCTACTCTGCAGTTGAGTCAGGAATCGGTCGCATATGGTCTCTCCGCATCATTCAAACCCGAGCTCATAAATAATTTCATTATCAGGATTATTTCGAAGGATGGAGGGCAGGTGATCTGAACTAGTCGAAAGGACAACCATGAGCGCGCCAAGCCTTTTACCTCTGCATAGCAATCCTTTCCTGAAGCAGTGGCAGCAACAACAACAATAACAACATATTAATTTGTCGCTGGCCAACTTTGCCGGCTCCCCAGAATGACATACTTTACACAATTCATTTATATTTCAGCATCATTATTATTTCATAAATGCCATTTCGGAAGTTTGCACCCAAAAGTGTATTCTGAAAATTTATAGGAGCCTAAAATAATCACTTAATTGCCTTTATATATTATGGAGGCACTAATGTTGCTTTGTCCCCAGTACGATCCTTTTGGAGTGCTTATTTTAAGAGAGATTTGTGACTTGTGAGCGGGTTAGAAAGTTAGAGGCAGTGTGTAAGCACACATTTCTCTTCCCAAGATGGGCCTTTTCCTAGGTGAAAAATCTCATCACCCCACAGAGCTTCTTAGGCCTGTGTCCTACCCTTCTCTGAGGAGTATCTTTTAAAAATAAAACATTAACATGAGGCCAAACAGTGCATTTGTACAAAGTGGGCCTCCAGGTTCAACTGCTCTGCGTCCTATGGCATTGTTCGCTACTTGAGTTTATACCACCAACTTTGTACAAAGTTTTGGAGACATCTCAAGCTATCAGATATGGGAGACAAGGCATTTCACTTATTATGCCAGGGAGAGATACAACAGCAACAACAACAACAACAACAACAACAATAATAATACAAAATTCAGCATATCTATCTTGTTTGCTGTGTCATAATAAAATAATAATAATAATAAATAATCCCTACTGGGATCTGCGCACATCATCCGAAAATACATCACACAGTCCTAAACGCTTGGGAAGTGTTCGACGTGATTTTGTGATATGAAATCCAGCATATCTATCTTGTTTGCTGTGTCATAATAATAATAATAATAATAATAATAATAATAATAATAATAATAATAATAATAATAATAATAATAATAATACATCACACAGTCCTAGACACTTGGGAAGTGTTCGACGTGATTTTGTGATACGAAATCCAGCATATCTATCTAATTTGCTGTGTCATAATAATAATAATAATAATAATACATCACACAGTCCTAAACGCTTGGGAAGTGTTCGACGTGATTTTGTGATAGGAAATCCAGCATATCTATCTTGTTTGCTGTGTCATAATAATAATAATAATAATAATAATAATAATAATAATAATAATAATGATAATAATAATAATACATCACACAGTCCTAGACACTTGGGAAGTGTTCGACGTGATTTTGTGATACGAAATCCAACATATCTATCTTCTTTGCTGTGTAATAATAATAATAATAATAATAATACATCACACAGTCCTAGACACTTGGGAAGTGTTCGACTTGTGATTTTGTGCTACGAAATCCAACACATCTATCTTGTTTGCTGTGTCATATATAATAATAATAATAATAATAATAATAATAATAATAATAATAATAATGCTTTATTTTTCTATCCCGCCACAATCTCCCCAAAGGGACTCTGGGCGGCTAACATGGGGCCATGCCCAAAACAGAAACAAAATAGAACAGTTACAACATATATCTAAAGCAAAAACAATGATACAACAATCAAATAAAATAGGTGAGTAAAACATAGCATACAATAAAACACATAGCCAAAAACAAATGAGGTAAAATACAGAACATCAACCACTATTGATAAAAAGGGATCGGGCATATAAAAATACACGATGTCAAGGCTTTTAATAAAGTGCACAGACTAGTGTCAGAGAGACAACTGGGATATTGTGGGATAGGGTAAAAAGGAAAGGCCTCTCTTCCTGGGTTGTTGTATTTATTTATTTATTTATTTATTTACAGCATTTGTATTCCGCCCTTCTTTCTCACCCCGAAGGGGACTCAGGGCGGATCACATTACATATATAGGCAAACATTCAATGCCTTTTAACATAGAACAAAGACAGACAAACATAGGCTCCGAGCGGGCCTCGAACTCATGACCTCCTGGTCAGAGTGATTCATTGCAGCGATTCATTGCAGCTGCTCTCCAGCCTGCGCCACAGCCCGAGCAGTGGCCCGCCACAGCCCGGGCTGTGTGGCTATGTTCCAGAAGTATTCTCTCCTGACGTTTCGCCCACATCTACGGCAGGCATCCTCAGAGGCTGTGAGGCATGGATAAACTAGGCAAGGAAAGGAAAAAAATATATATCTGTGGAGAGTCCAGGGTGTGGCAAGAGTCCTTTGTCACTGGGAAGCCAGCATTAATGTTTCAGTTAATCACCCTAATTAGCATTGGAAAGGTTTTGTCTCTTGCCTGGGGGGCATCCTTTGTTCAGTCATTAGCCGTCCTTGGGTCTCCTCTGCCCTCAGAGTGTTGCTTCCCATCTACTGTTTTGATTTTAGAGTTTTTTAATACTGGTAGCCAGATTTTGCTCTCTTCCTTTTCCCCTCCCTTTTCCGCAGCATCATTCTCTTCTCCAGGCTTTCCTGTCTTCTCATTTTGTGGCCAAAGGAAAATTGGCCACAAAGGATATTGGTTTTCTTGATGTCCATCTGCATCCCAGCTTTTGCACTTTCTTCTTTCTTCCACCTTGGTGATAAGGCTCCTCAACTCCTCGTCGCTTTCAGCTTTCATCAGAGTGGTATCATCTGCATATCTAAGGTTGTTAATGTTTCTTCCAGCAATTTTAACTCCGACCTTGGATTCATCAGGCCCTGCACGTTGCGTGATGTGTTCTGCATACAAGTTGAGTAGGTCGGGTGAAAGTATACACCCTGATGTCCGCACTCCTTTCCCAATCTGGGACCCGTCTCCTGTTCCGTGGTCTGTTCTGACTGTTGCTTCTCGGTCGTGATAGATTCCTCAGAAGACGGACAAGATGACGTGGTCTCCCCAGACCACCAAAAACTTGCCTCAATATTTTCCTAGCAGTAACTAATTACAACTCTTCCTTTGTTTGTTTTTAAAGATCCTAATGTGGACGTCATCTACGTTTGCCCCTTTGAGATGAGCGAGGAGATGCAGGACTATTACAAGAGGCTCCTGGGACTGCAGACGGCCGTTAAATCCGGGAACCCCGAGGACATCGCTGACCTGCGGGACCGGTTCAAGATCCTCACCCCTGAAGCCATCCACAGCTTCCCCGTGAGTTTGTGTCTTCTAATTACTACAGCGGAGGGGGGGACGCCGTAAAATTAAATTGGAAATTTTATAACGTGCAACGCTCCGGTACCCGTCAGTGAAATATTATTGCCGCTTTTAAGAGCTGCACAGATTAAGTGACTAGTTAAAAGAGCGTTGGAAATAAATGCCCCGGTTTAGCTTTGCAAGCTGAATGCGGAGCTGAGCTAAGCCTTTCTCCGACGGAGTCTGGACCTCTGAACCTGAGAGATTTAAAGTGGGATAGAAAGAGGGAACATTCAAAACAGTTTTGGCTGCTCAAACTTTCCTTCTCCGCAGACACACAGACAGTTGCTCCCTCCTTCGTCCCTTTTCCCTCTCTTGCTTTTGTTGTGGCAGCATCCTATTCCAGACTCCCCCCCCCCCTTGGATCAATTAATGACTTTCATTGAGGGGTGTTGGAGAATGAATGTTAATAATAATAATAATAATAATATAATCAGCTGATGACCCAAAATGCAGACTGTGCAAGGAAACCGACGAAACCATTGATCATATCCTCAGCTGCTGTAAGAAAATTGCACAGACAGACTACAAACAGAGGCACAACTATGTGGCCCAAAGGATTCATTGGAACTTATGCCTCAAGTACCACCTCCCAGCAGCAAAGAACTGGTGGGATCACAAACCTGCAAAAATATTGGAAAATGAGCACGCAAAGATACTGTGGGACTTCCGGATCCAGACTGACAAAGTTCTGGAACACAACACACCAGACATCACAGTTGTGGAGAAGAAAAAGGTTTGGATCATTGATGTCGCCATCCCAGGTGACAGTCGCATTGACAAAAAACAACAGGAAAATCTCAGCCGCTCTCAGGACCTCAAGGTTGAACTGCAAAGACTCTGGCAGAAACCAGTGCAGGTGGTCCCAGTGGTGATGGGCACACTGGGTGCCGTGCTAAAAGATCTCAGCCGGCATTTGGAAACAATAGACATTGACAAAATTACGATCTGCCAACTGCAAAAGGCCACCCTGCTGGGATCTGCGCCCATCATCTGAAAATACATCACACAGTCCTAGACACTTGGGAAGTGTTCGACTTGTGGTTTTGTGAAACGAAATCCAGCATGTCTATCTTGTTTGCTGTGTCATAATAAAATAATAATAATAATAATAATAATAATAATAATAATAATAATAAAAATAATAATAACAACTTTATGTTTATACCCTGCCGCTATCTCCCCAAAGGGGACTCAGGGCGGCTTACATGGGGCCAAGCCCGAATAAAAACAATAACAATATAAAACACAACAATAGACAAAAAAAACATGCACAATCATAAAAATTAAACATTAGCCAATAAAAACAAATGACAAGAACTAATAAAAACATGGATTAAAACGGAGAGGTTGTAAAAGTAGACTGGGTAAGGTGCACCATATAAATATTGTAAACACGAGGTGACTGATAAAGTGCTGCAGATTCTTGGAAGTGCAAATTGGGATGGAATAGACCCTGTGTCTTTATCAAGTTGACATAGGTAAAAAGTGTAGCTGCTTTGAACCCATCCAGTCAGTTTTAGTTTGTTGGGACACACTCCAAAAGGAAACATACACTTTTCCAACTACTGTGGGTTTTTTTACATGCTCTTTTGATAATGCTGCCATACCATGTGCTCATTTAAGGCAGGTAGTCTTTGTATGCTCTTGCTTGTTCATGGAAGCTCTGCTGAAAGTTGGTGTCTTGGTTTTGTTGTTGTTTATTCGTTCAGTTGCTTCCAACTCTTCATGACCTCGGGAACAGCCCAGGCCAGAGCTCCCTGTCAGCCGTCACCTTCCCCAGTTCCTTCAAGGATCCCATCCATCCATCTCGCCCTTGGTCGGCCTCTCTTCCTTTTTCCTTCCTTTTCCCAGCATCGTGATCTTCTCCAAGCTTTCCTGTCTTCTCATGATGTGGCCAAAATGCTTCATCTTTGCCTCTCATCTCCTTCCCTCCATTGAGAAGCCATTGGGCATTATTTCCTGGAGGATGGACTGGTTGGACCTTCTTGCCAAGGTCCAAGGCACTCTCAGGATTTTCCTTCAAAAACATCTCTCTTCCTTCGCTCAGCCTTCCTTATGGTCCAGTTCTCGCATCCATAGGTTACTACGGGGAATACCATTGCTTTCACTATGCGGACTTTCGTTGCCAGTGTGATGTCTCTGCTCTTCACTCTTTTATCATTGAGGTTGGCCATTGCTCTCCTCACAATCCAAAGTGCTTCTTCTCACCTATAAAGCCTAGATGGCAAGTTATTGGAAGGGCCATATTTTTCCTTACATATTTGTTCATGTTTTAAGATCTGGTGGGACTGTCTTTCCCATTACCATCACGAGCACATCTGTAACAACAACAACAACAACAAAAACAACAACAATAAAAACAGGAAAAGCAGCAAGGGTTCACAAACATAACTCCAATCACCATCATCATCAAGAACAGCAAGGCCTCACAAATATAACTCCAATAATAATAGTTGTTGTTGTTGTTGTTGTTGCTGCTGTTGTGGTTTAGATCTTCTTTTTCCCTTTTGGAAATGTGGCAAACGTTTGTCTTCCTCTGTTCTCCTGGGAACAATGAACTCTCATCCAAGAATTATTGCCAGTGGCTCTGAGATCACATCTGCAATGTTTTCAGTTCTCTTGGTGTCATGATCTCCAATCTTTGACATCTCCGGACACAGAGCAAGCGCTGACAAAGAACAGATGCCAGCCATAAAATGGGCCAGCCATAAATCCTCAATTACCCTCTGGTTTGTGAGAGCCCCTATATAAATGGGCTACAGAGAAGAGTCTGGTATTCTGTACAATAAAAACTTGTTGGAATCTATCCAGCGTGTGTCTTGGTGCTTTTTCTGGTGGAAGACTGACCCACAGCTCAACTGGAAGAAGAGAACCTAACACTTGGATGACATTCATCTCGCCCTGGAATATTTAATTCCTTTATAGCAGTGGTTCTCAACCTGTGGGTCCCCAGAGGTTTTGGCCTTCAACTATCAGAAATCCTTATAGTTGGTAAACTGGGAATTCTGGGAGTTGTAGGCCAAAACCTCTGGGGACCCACAGGTTGAGAACCATTGCTTTATAGAGTCACTCGGTATTTCGTTTAGGAATCCTCTTCACCTGTTTTGGGCTGCTGTCCTGTTACTGTATTACTTGCCCCGCTTTCACCAACTCCATGTTCCTTTTGGGAGAAGACCAAAGGTGTTGGTCATTGTCTACTTTCCTCTTTGGTTCTACCTAATGGCCCAACTTTTTCCTTGTTGGGTTGTTGTATGTCTTTTGGGCTGTGTGGCCATGTTCCAGAAGTATGGCCACACCGCCCGAAAGACATGCAACAACCCTGTGATCCCAGCCATGAAAGCCTTCGACAACACATTTTTCCTTGTTCTTCTTCCTAAAAAAACACAGCCATGGCTGACTCATAAATGCCAGACCCATTTCATCAATGCATTTGGTTTTTATTGTAATGTTTTGGTGTTTGTTTGTTTGTTTCAATCTTCTACTGCACAGCTTATACATGTGTAAATATTGTAAATAACCAAATCTATGGACAGAGTATACTATGAATAAATAAGCTAAGAGACAAAGACATTTCTCTTCTTCTTTCTAAGGGCGGTTGCCCGAAAGAGTCCTAAAAGATGCTGCTCCCGATAGTGGGATTCGCAGAAGCCATTTTCATAGCCTGGGGTTCCTTTTTTTGAAGGAACGAAGTCTCACTTGTGCAAGGCTTTGTGTTCCCAGATCCCTCCATATGGCCTCCGTCTTTGTCCTTCCACTTCCATGAATCTGTTTCTTTTCTGCTCCTGCCTTGTTTTGGACATGCTCTCCGTTTTGGACGCAGGCCCATTTTTGCACATTATGGAGAGACAATGTGGGCTGTGCCGTGAAGAGGAGGAAGTGGGAAGCCATTGTGGCCGCCCACCGTGACAAGCGCTCCAGCGGGAGAGCATATGTTTGCGAGCATGAATTTGTTAGAGTCACACTTTTGTTGTTGGTTCAAAGATCCAAAGGGTTGTCTCCAGAGGGTTTCTTGCATCTTCCTTATTTAACCTGGAGCGAAAAGAACTGTCCTCTAATACAAATATTTATCCATGGAATGGCAGATAAAAACATGTTTTGTAAATAAAAAGAGTGCTTTCTTTCCAGTGGAGGCACCATTTGTGTTTGGTCCCAGTTTGGGAACGAGGCAAAGAGCGGAGAGGTTTCTTCATTTTGGTATCGACTTCTTTTTCCTGACGCGGTGGAACCAAACGGGCTCCGTCCGCGCTGAGATGGATCGCCATTATCCAAAGGCCGCGAGCCTCCCTTTCCGAGTGACAGAAGGAGAATTCCACGCGGATCAAATAAATACAGATGTGTCGTAATTAGTTCTATTCCCAGCGAGCCCATTCCCGACACACTAAAGATGTGAGCGATTACGGAGCCTCACCCCAACAGCTTTTATCAATTTAAACGGGCGACGCTACAGGAGAGGTCAAAACCCAGCCTGCTATTAATAATGTATTTATGGGGCCGGGCGTTATAGTGTGGGAGAGGAAGAAGGGAAGCGCACCACCGTCCTAACCAGACCCATGCTCATCTGTCCCTAAAAACGGACCATGTTAATCTACCTGGTTAATGATCCCCGTCCCCTCGATCGAAGGTTTGTTTGTGACTGTTTACTTATTTATTGTTTATCTTAGCAGTGTGGTTTATTCTGTTTTAATGATGTATTTATTGTGCTGTTTATGAAAGTGTATGTTGTTTGTACTTATGTTTGGAAACTGCCCTGAGTCCCTTCGGGGAGATACAGTGGTATATAAATGTTGGGGTTTCCTCTTCTTTAGAAAAGGAAGGGAAGCAGGAAAGTGTTCACGAGTCAGAGCGTGAGTTGGAATCTGAGGAGGAGATTTTGCAAGGACCCACATTTCAGGAGAGGCAAAAGGAAACAGAGCAACTAGAATAGGTGCCAGAAATACAGCTGAGTAATTGGGAACCGCCCTAGCAGCTCTGGGAGAACTCAGGGCTATAAAGCAGAAGCAGGTGCAGCCAGCTCTTGCTGGCAACAAACTGACTCTAATGCCTAAGCCTTCGCTCCCCTTGTGCCTGCTTCGAGTCTGCATCTGGGAAACTGCTCCTAAGGCTTTATTGTTGTTCCTTTGTCTGAAGTAAGACTGCTATTTGATTTGGGAATTTATCAGAGACTAAGAACTGTGCTTGCCCTAAGACTTCCTTGCTTCCTTTTGCATTATTCCCCTGAGTGTGCTGTTCTTTATGTTTTGCTGAAGTAAGCAGTTTTCATTTATTTACCACAGTGTTTTAAGGCTGTTCTTGAAAGGCAAAACAGGACAATAAATCAAGTTTTATTATATATATTATATTATTATGTTGCCGTTGTGCTTAGGGCCGGCCCATGTCCCTGGCCACCTTCCTCAAGTACAGCCCCAGGACCCTCCAGAGGATCCGGCGTCTGATCCAGGGCAAGGCGGCCTACCTGGTCGGAGGGCTCCTTGGTCAAGACGATCTGGAAGTGGCCGACACCTTGGACCTCCCCGTTTTGGGCTCCAGCCCGGAAGTGTCCCGTCTCTACAGCTCCAAATCCGGAAGCAAGAGGATCTTCAATGCCGCTCAGGTCCCGGTGCCACCAGGCCGGTACGACATCTACAGATGGCAGCAGGTATGTCTGTGTTTAGTTATGGACATATGGACCACCTTTGGCCCTCCCTCCAGGTGTTTTGGACTTCAACTCACTCCCACAGTTGCGGGATTTGAAGCCCAAAACACCTGAAGGGAGTTGGTCCATACACTATGCGACACGATTTTTGTTCCTGGGTTAGAAATGACATTTTCTAATTGGTTCTATCAAAAAAACATGGAAAAGTTTATTTGTCTTTGTGGGACATCCTTCAGCAGCACATTTTGCAATAGTTTCTCAATGAAGATCTCATTGAGTCTCAACCAATACAACCTAGTTTGTGCCAGCCACAAAAACAAAGTTTCTGGAGTAGAACAACTAACTACTTTCAAAGTAAACAGAAAATAACACTTTCAAACCAGGAACAGAATTTGTTTCAAATTTTGTTACATAGTGTTATTACTGTTGTTATTGTATGCCACTTTTTCTTCAAAAAAGAGAAACTCAAAGTGATCTCAAAATAAAACCAACATAATACAATTACAACTTAAAGATATACGAACATAAAAGTGGAATTAAACATGAATAGCATTAAAACTAAACAGTTTAAACCCCTAAAACCAATTCAGAACTTGTTCATAGCAAAAACCACAGAACCCCCTGACTTGATTATTATTTGCATCCCTCCCAGAGCTTTCGGGCAACAAGCGGCAATATTCCCTTATCAGAGTTTCCCAAACTGTGTGTTGCGACACATTTGTGCATTGGCCACAGTGTGTAGCTGTATCAAGCCATCATAACGAGAAACAATATGAAATAAGCAATAAACCATATATTTAAAAATACATAATGAAGGGTTTTCATGACATACATTGCTTCTCCCTACATTTTGTTAATTCAATGAATGTATGTGTCCTTATCTCTTACAAGGGGTTGGTTTGACCTCCGGTTTGCTGAATTACTGTGTCACGAAATGATGGTGTCTAAACTAATGCCCTGCCAACATAAAACGTTGGGAAAGCTCTTCCTTATATACTAATGTATAAGTCTAGAAATCTTTGTGTCTCCCAGCCTTCCTGGGATCCTGGGCATGGCAGACCAAACCCATCTGGAAGACTTCTGATTTAGATGTAGAAGCAGATGATGATGCAAACTCAACGCTTTCACTTGGTTCAGATGTCATGACAAGCCATGGCATCCAGTTTCTGTCTCAAATCAAAAAGCATTGCCAGAGTCCCTCTGGGGAGATGGTGGCGGGGTACAAAAATAAAATAATAATAATAATAATAATAATAATTATTATTATTATTATTATTATTATTGCTGTTTTCTTGACTTATACATTTTGCCCTTTTTGAACTATAGTACGTTGTGACAAGGAGCCCCCGGTGGCTCACTGTGTTAAAGCGCTGAGCTGCTGAACTTGCTGACCAAAAGGTCAATGGTTCAAATCCAGGGAGCGGGGTGAGCTCCCGCTGTTAGCTCCAGCTCCTGCCAACCTAGCAGTTCGAAAACATGCCAATGTGAGTAGATCAATAGGTACCGCTCCGGCGGGAAGGTAACGGTGCTCCATGCAGTCATGCCGGTGGCCACATGACCTAGGAGGTGTCTATGGACAATGCCGGCTCTTACCCTTTACCTATGTTGTGACAAATGAACTCACAATCACGATTTGTCTCGGGCTTGTTTTCCCTGCTGTTCACCCTGAAACAGATACTGAAAACTTTCCCAAAGAGCAAATAAAAATAATTCAGAAAATGGAGGACATAGTTTATTCACTGGGCACACAATTAATGGAAACCATTGCTTATTGCGATGCACAAACATGCCCAATTTTGACGTTATCCCTATCTTTACCCCCAAAAAAAAATCAGACTCTAGATGTGAGCCAAGCCTAGGCCTGAGTATTTCTCTCTTCAGTTTTTACAGAGCTTACGCTGCAAAACTATTTACACTTTACCCTTCCTTTCAATTGGTTTCGGAATGGTTTGGGTCCCCCCCCCCCCCCCCCCGTGCTGTAAGCTTCCTATGATATATTGATGGGAGGCGTTAAATAATCAAAGGAAGGTGACAATAATTTAAGGCACAGTTCAATTTTCACTTAAAGATGGCTCGTAACTCTTTCCGCTGGTACCATCTTTACAATAGTATCGATCCGTTTCATTTCTGTAGGGGAGATGTCGAGAGAAAACCCATTTATCGGGCTTTCAAAATCAACAAATAATGGGTCGCGGAGCAAACAAATAATAATTCCATTTGTGATTGAATTTCAAGCAATAAAATACGCCTCCGAATCAAGAAGACGGCCTTTGTTGCAAGTGCCATTCAAGACCATCTATTTTGTGTGCAAACCCACTAAAAACAGATAATTGTTAAAATATTGTTTTCCTCTTATCTTTAAAACTAGGAAAGCAAAAGGATTGGTGCTCAAAGAGTCTGTACTGTAGAATTAATGCAGTCTGAAACTGCTTTAACTACAATGATCAATCCTATGGCATCCTGGGAGGTGTTATTTATTATTATTTCCATCATTTATACCCTGCCTTTCTCACCCGGGGGGACTCAGGGTTGTTTGGTGGGGCAACAGCACTTTTTGGTAGAGAAGATTCAAGGTCTTGTTGTTGTTGATTCACTTTGCTCTAACACACAACCCACCACAGCAGACTTGAGTTTTCAGTTTATTGATAAAAAATAGCAAAACTTAATAAAAAGCAGTAGAGAAAGCAATAATCCGCTTGCAAAGGCAATCTACAGAACACAGTTCAAAGTCTTTGTAAATAATAGTTCAAAGTCCCAAAAATAGCAAAGCAGTTCTGAAGAAACAAGGTAGCACAAGCTTCAAAAGTATAATCCAAACACAGATTCTAGGCATGAACCGAAGCAAGATATGTTTCCATGAGCCGAGACAAGGCAAGAGTTGAATCTCCAAAAGCAATGTTGCTCTGTCTGAAATCTTCCCCAATTTCACTCCTTTTTAACCATTCTTGCAAGCCAGAAACACATTCCTCTGAGCTCCGGCTCCCCCGCGCTTGCCTGCAATTCTCACGGAACGCCTGGGACTGAGTCTCAACTTTAACCTAGAATTCCTTTCTAAAGAGAATTCCTCTCCCTCGCTGCCATCTGGACTTTGTTGATATTGACAATTCTCAGACTCCTGTGAAAAGTCACCCTTATCACTAACTTCAGCGTCTCTTCTAAACTCAGAGCCTTCCACATTCCCCTGATCAGCCTGCATTTCTAATCCTTCAACATTTCATAAATCAACCTTCATTTCTGAGCCTTCAACATTTCCTGGAACAAACTGCTGAAACCCAAATCCCCCTTCATCATCAGACTGAACCACAACACTTGTAGACTTGTATAACTCCCCGGGTCCCGTAGCATTAAGCCTTGGCAGTTAAAGTGGTGTCAAAGTGCATTCATTCTGCAACACAGATGCACCCTATGAAAAGCATCCTTTTGAGCAAGTCTTTGTCCCCAGGTGGTGGAGTTCCTGAGCCAGCTGGTTATCGACTACCCCGAGGTGAAGCGCTGGGTCTTCAAAGCGGACCACGACTTTGGCGGGAACGGGACGGCCTTCTGCGATGTCACGGCACACCTTCGGTGCTACACGTGGGTCCTGAACGAGAGGCGCCGCTACGGCCCCGAGATTTGGAAGAAAAGCTGGGCACACGTGAGTCTTCGCCTGGGCTCTTCCGATCCCTGGCACATTTCACCTTTTCCGCTTTACGTCTCATTTTTAATAATGTGTGCCATATTCATTGCACTTAGTTTTATGACGACAGCATGCCATGCAGGATGAGACCAATGTTAACTTTGTGGTCACGGGGAAATAACAAGACACATGCAAATTCCTACAGAAAATACCATCAGCAGCCAAACCTCTCAAATTGTGGGGCAAAATGTGACTCACGGACTTCACTTTTAGGAACTTCATTTCCACCAATTCCCCCAAACTTCATGGTGTAATTTGAAGTCAGCCACAAAGACCTTGCAAAACGACATCTCCCATGATTCCATAGCATTGAGCGTGGAGCCACGCTGGTGCAATCGGTTAAACCCTTGTGCCGGCTGAACTGCTGACCTGAAGGTCGCTGGTTCAAATCTGCGAGACGGGGCGAGCTACCATTTGTCCGCCCCAGCTTCCCATGCGGGGACATGAGAAAAGCCTCCCACAGCATGATGACACATGTTGTTTTTATATTTTGTTATATTGTATTGCTCTGGGCATGGCCCCATGTAAGCCGCCCCGAGTCCCCGTTGGGGAGATGGTGGTGGGGTATAAATAAAGTTTTATTATTATTATATTATTATTATTTCGGCATCCCCTGGGCAACGTCTTTGTACATAGCCAATTCTCTCACACCAGAAGCGACTTGCAGTACGTTCTCAATTCGCTTCTGACATGATTAAAAAAAGAGCCAAGGCAGTTGAAGTCGTGTCAGACTACATTCATTCTACGGTGTAGATGCACCCATAGCCTTAGACATTCTGGGCTCATTATGCTAGGGCTTTAAAACACAAAGGCAGCCCCTTAAATTTTGAAAGAAAAGGCAAACAGAATGATAAAATACGAAATAAAACGAAAACGGCACCAAAAGGAGGCGAGAGGAATGTGGCGACCTATTAATGGGTTTTACCTATTAATAGATAGTAAAGGTAAAGTTTTCCCCTGACATTAAGTCTAGTCGTATCCAATGACTCTGGGGGTTGGTGCTCATCTCCATTTCTAAGCCCAAGAGCCAGCGTTGATCGTAGACACCTCCCAGGTCATGTGGCCACTGGCATGACTGCATGGAGTGCTGTTAGCTTCCCGTCGGAGCGGTACCTATTGATCTACTCACATTGTCCATAGACACCTCCAAGGTCATGTGGCCACTGGCATGACTGCAAGGAGCACCGTTACCTTCCTGTCGGAGCGGTACCTATTGATCTACTCACATTGTCTATAGACACCTCCAAGGTCATGTGGCCACTGGCATGACTGTAAGGAGCGCCGTTACCTTCCCGTCGGAGCGGTACCTATTGATCTACTCACATTGTCCATAGACACCTCCAAGGTCATGTGGCCACTGGTATGACTGCATGGAGTGCCGTTACCTTCCCGTCGGAGCGGTACCTATTGATCTACTCACATTGTCCATAGACACCTCCAAGGTCATGTGGCCACTGGCATGACTGCATGGAGCGCTGTTACCTTCCTGCTGGAGCGGTACCTATTGATCTACTCACATTTGCATGTTTTCGAACTGTTAGGTTGGCAGAAGCTGGGGCTAACAGCAGGAGCTCACTCCGCTCCCCATATTCGAACCACCAACCTTTCGGTCTGCAAGTTCAGCAGCTCAGCGATATAATCCGCTGCGCCACCGGGGGCTCCATTTTACTTGGTAGCAATCTGTAATATCTTGTCTGACATCAAATGCAGCCTGCATTTACAGGACAGAAAACAACCAGTGCCAGTTAGATAAATCCTGATTTCATTCCTCAAGGTTGTCTGTTTAGCCTTCCTGGCAGCCTGTTCTCCCAACTGATGTGCCCGTTTTTTCCGTCGGAAGCCCCACCTCGTGTAGAACTGGGGCATTGCAACCGATTTGGTCTGGAAAGCAGCCATGCTTTCAATCATCCCATCCTAGATGTCCCTTTCCCCCCTTTTCTCCTGGCCTGGATATATAGCTGGTAAAGAACACACATGTCTATGGCAAACAATACATAAAAATGTAAACAATAATGGTCTAATACGTTTGTAGTACACGATGTGTATATTATAGTACCATATATAGATCATGTTATGCAAATCAACACTGAGTCCTCTGAAATCATATAGGATTAACAACAAAACAACACTTTTCTACATATATCAGAACAACAAAGTAAATATACAAGTCTTCGCAGACACAGAAGGATTTCCTTTGAGCTCAAACTGAATTAAACTCGGGTTGGAACTAAAAGGTCTCAGTCAAACAACCAAACTGTTGAAAGTCTCAGAAGAAATTCAAATAACTGTACTGATGGAGTCCAAAATATATGCTATCTCCGAGAAATATAGGGTAACAAAAGTAGAAAGAGAATCATCATTAATCTAGGAGACTAAATGGACGATTTCGTCTTGGATAACATTGGATATAATAATAATAGTAACAACAAAACAACAATAATAACAATAGAATATAATAACATAGGATATAACAACAACAACAACAACAACAGTAATAATAATAATAATAATAATAATAATAATAATAATAACAACAACAACACTTGGGAAGTGGGAAGTGTAACAACAACATAATACAAATCACAATATAAAAGGCTAAAAACAGTGATACAATATGACACCAGAATATTATAACAGTTAAAACTGTCAATTAAAAACAACGATACAAGGATAAAAAATTGCATTTAAAGCACATAAATGGTAAGGACATAATAAATACAGGATAAATTATTAAAAGCATCTGGGGCTGATTAGTTAATGACTGTCTCACCGATATGTAGTTGTTAACGTCGTTTACGTTATGTAGAAAAGTAATTACTACAAAACGTTACTGTGTATTGAACTGCTTTTTCTGTGAATTTGTTGTAAAACATGATGTTTTGGTGCTTAATTTGTAAAATCATAACGTAATTTGAAGTTTAATAGGCTTTTCCTTAATCCCTCCTTATTATCCAACATTTTTATTTATCCAACGTTCTGCCGGCCCGTTTATGTTGGATAAGTGAGACTCTACTGTAATAACAATAACAATAATAATCTGATATCCACTATACTTCTGGTTCCAAGTATTTCAGATAAGATATACTCAACCAAAACACAGACAGTCCCACTCCTGAATTTTGCACAATGATTTAACTGTCACAAATTGATATTTTTCCATAGAAAGGCATATGTATAATTCTAATTCAACTTAAAGGAAAGAAGCTGGGTTAAACCCTTGTGCCGGCTAAACTGCTGACCTGAAGGTTGGGTTGCTGACCAGTTTGAATCGGGAAGACTGGGTGAGCTCCTGTCTGTCAGCTCTAGCTTGTGGGAAATAAGAGAAGCCTCCCAGCAAGATGGCAACACATCTGGGCAATGTCCTCTGGGCAACATCTCTGTAGATGGCCAATTCTCTCACACCAGAAGCGACTTGCAGTATGTTCTCAAGTCGCTTCCGACACAATAAAGAAAACTACAACTCCCAGACTCCCCAATGGGAAACTGGTTTGAAGCAATGAAGGTGCAGGATGTATTGATTTTATAAATTGTGTTACTATGTGTTGTCGAAGGCTTTCATGGCCTGGATCACAGGGTTGTTGTGTGTTTTCCGGGCTGTATGGCCATGTTCCAGAAGCATTCTCTCCTGACGTTTTGCCCACATCTATGGCAGGCATCCTCAGAGGCTGTGAGGTATGGAGAAACTAAGCAAGGAAGGTTTATATATATCTGTGGAAATTCCAGGGTGTGAGAAGAACTCTTGGTCAGTCGGAGGCCAGTGTGAATGTTTACTTCTGTTACTAATGGAAAACTTTGGCGATTTCCAGGGGTTTGGCTTCCGAGGCATCTCCAAAGCAAAGCCACTTTGAGCGCATGGTGCATTGCAAGGGATCAAGCCGTCCCTTTTGTGAGGAAATGCTCTTGCGTTGCGTTGCGAAGGAGCCATCAAAGCCTTGGTTTATGAGCAGAGGCATGCTTTAATGTCCTATTACGGCACGGAGACATGCTTCTTTCGATAATGAAGACATGGTGTCATTGACTTAAGCTGCCATGTACCCAACATATGCTGGCAGGTTATTAAAAAGGCCCCGCTTTGTGATGAAAGACTCTCCTCTAGGCTAGAAGTGCACGGCACAAAAGGAGAAAAGGCTCTCCATTCCGGCAGAGTTATTAGAAAGGAAAATATGACTCTAAGCACTAAATTATGTTAATACTTACAAATAGCATCATTTGCATAGCAGCTTTATGACACGATCCCAAGGTTTTCCCTTCATTGGTATGTAGCGGGGCAGCCGATAAAACACAATACAGTCGGTGGAAGTTCATCCAGAGCGTTCCTATTCCCTTCAAAAACAATGGTTTGATCCTATAGACGGAGCCAGGAGGGTTCCCCCAAATCCTTCTTCCTTTCCGAAACTGGGATTTAAGGCAATGAAGACTCAAGCAGAGCTTCGAAAGCTTGCAGTGATTTATTCTGCGCGGTACCTATTGATCTACTCACATTGTCCGCAGACACCTCCAAGGTCATGTGGCATGACTGCATGGAGCGCTGTTACCTTCCCGCCGGAGCAGTACCTATTGATTTACTCACATTGTCCACAGACACCTCCAAGGTCATGTGGCCGCTGGCATGACTGCATGGAGCACTGTTACCTTCCCGCCGGAGCGGTACCTATTGATCTACTCACATTTGCATGTTTTTGAACTGCCAGGCTGGCAGAAGCTGGGGTTAACAGTGGGTGCTCATTCTGCTCCCCGGATTGGAATCTGCAACCTTTTGGTCCACAAGTTCAGCAGCTCAGCGCTTTAATACGCTGCGCCATCGGGGGCCCATTATATATTGTATATACATATAATACAGTACTTCACCCACATCCGGAGACTACTACTAACCCCATCTGCCATGGATCTGGACCAAACTTGGCACACAGACCCCTCATGACCCACTTTACATCCTGGTCAGTTTTGGGAGAGTATGGACCCTGGACAATGGGATTTGCGGTACCTTCACCCACATCTAGAGACTACTACTAACCCCATCAGATATGGACAAGAATTGGCAGACAGATCCCTCCCCATGACTGTTTTAAATACTCACAAGGTTTGGGGAGAAATGACAGAGGATGAAGGGTCTTACAGTCCACCCATATCCTTATGCATTTTCTAATGGATCCATTCATAACATCCAAAAACACATATATACACACACACATACCATTTCATCCATTCTCAACCATTTGACCAAAGGGATGAGCAGAAGGGATGGCAATGGCTGAATCCTTTTGGGGAGTCCCAACTACAGTAGTTCCATTGCGTCAGCTGCTGTATATAGCGGATCAACATCTCAGTAAATCCCGTTGCTGTCCTCTAATGAGTCGGGACTACAAGTAGGATTTACCCAATCGTGCCTTCACATGTCACAAGACCCTGGTAGAGCCTGACAAAAAGAGAAATGGCTAATGTTATGTGTACGGTCGGCCCACCACATTTCCAGGTTTTGGTTTTGAAAATTTGATTAATATGTTCTTGCTAGGAATATCTAAGATCCTCCAGTGCAATCCTATGGTGGAAGTTGACCATAAAGTCACACTAAATGACCTAGAACAAACCGGTAATACTCCAGGAACATGGCCACACAGTCCAAAAAACTCACAGCAACCCAGTGATTCCGAACATGAAAGCCTCCGACAACGCAATACTCCAGGTGTTTGGGCCTCTAGCTTTTTCGAGCGGTCAGGAATTCTGGGAGCTGAGGGCCAAAATGCTTGGAGGGCTGTGAGTTGTGCAGGCCTGACCTAGAGATTCCAAGCCGGGCTCAAACTTGTGTTTTCTGATGCATGTTTTTTCCACTTTCGAGGGGGTCCTGCGGCCTTAATGAAACAACCTGTTGTGACTCATCTGGAGTCTCAGAGTGACTCTGATGGGGATTGTGGGATTCAGTTTCCAGATGTTCAAGATGATGGGATTCAGGTTCAAGATGACTCTTATGGGAACCATGGGATTCAGGTTCAGAGTGTCCCTGCTGTGAGAGATGAGGAGCAGGGAGGCATTCCCACGGCAGGGGATGGTGGAGATGATACCGAAGCTAGCCAGGTGCACAGGGAGGACAGCTCCCAGTTAGACAGCATGCAGACAGAAGCTGCTGCTAACGAGCTGTTTGGCCTTGATGAAACGGCATCTCTGGATCGAGCTGGCCGTTGGGAATTTTGGGTTCGCAGGAGTGTCAGAATAGCAAACAAGAAAGAGGACAGAGGCCAAAGAAATGTGTTCAGGCCATGCAGGTAATATTAAAGGGTGTGCTGAGAGAGAGTTCTTGTCAAAAGCAATGTCTTGTTTGAGTTAGAAGCAGCTCTTGCTTTCTTGGATTATCCTGCACCTTTGTGTATTCAAGTTCATGGGACTGTGTCATGTAGTGTTAGAATAGCAAACAAGAAAGAGGTCAGAGGCCAAAGAAATGCGTTCATGCCATGCAGGGAATATTAAAGGGTGTGCTGAGAGAGAGATCTTGTCAAAAGCAACGTCTCATTTGAATTAGAAGCATCTCTTGCTTTTTGGATTATCCTGCAGCTTTGTGTATTCAAGTTCATGGGACTGTGTCATGTATTGATGGAACCTTGTTTTATGCCTAATGTTTCCTTGGATTATTCTTTATAGCCTTGATGTTGCAACAATCTTTTGGATCTTTACTTTTAAGAACGATTTATTTCCTAGTTCCTAATAAACTACAAAAGACTTCAATCTGGTGTGTGCAGCAAGGTGAAACTAACCTGAGGTGCGACACAACCATACTATATGGCCCCAGAGCATGGTCAGAAGTAAAGTAACCCACCGGAGGAATCTAATGCTAGGATTTGGATAGCAAATGACAAAATGATATTGGCTAACAGTAGAGGTCTCCACGAGCCTCTTAAACGAACGACATTGTGTCAACGATGCGCCTTTTACCTGTTACGTGGCTCAGTCGGTTATGATATTTAATGCGCTTGCCGGCGTTGGGACGATCAGGTGACCCCCCCCTCCCCTTAATTTCCCCATAAAACCGTAACGAGGCAATTGACGTCCCCTCGGTTACGTTCCCGGGACCCACCGCGATCCGAGAGGCAAGCTGTTGGGTTTGCGTGTCCTATTGATTTAAAATTCTTCTAATCAGTACATAAAGCGATGGGCCTGCGGTGTTAATTTTTCATATGCTTACAAAGCACCCTTTGATTTCCTGTCACGCGTTAATTACAGCGTTTTTTTTTGCCATTAAATAGGAAGCTTTGTGTAAACTAATTACTAGGTAATCATTGTCTACCGCCAGAGCAGAGCTGGGTACCTTTCCGTGTTTTATTTGCGGCGGAGGAGGAAGGAAGGAAGGAAGGAAGGAAGGAAGGAAGGAAGGAAGGAAGGAAGGAGGGAGGGAAGGAAGGAAGGAAGGAAGGAAGGAAGGAAGGAAGGAAGGAAGGAAGGAAGGAAGGAAGGAAGGAAGGAAGGAAGGGAGAGGGGCGCGGGCTCTCCGTCTCTCTGTCTCTCGCAGCCTGGAACCACGATACCTTCCAGCCATTAGCTCTCACTAATTCATAGCATTATTGTGTTAAGATTGTAGGAGTTGTAATTGTTTGTGGTATCAGTGCTGTTAATTACCGGAGTAAACAGTTGAAATGGTGCCAAGGTCTATTGTACAAAGCAGAGGAAAGGAGGCTTAAATGTTACTTCCACCATCTGGGGACCGGAGTCTTTGCAAATGCTACAAAACAGCAGTCGGGCCATCTCCGAGCGAGCGAGCGCCAGGCTCCGGGCTCCGAGGCCATATGGATCCGGAATATTTTGAATCAATTGAATTTAACGGCGGGTTTTTTTTTCTTCCTAGCAATAACGGTGCGGAGGCGCCGAGGATAAAACAAGATCGCAAAAAGAAAAAAGACCAACCCCAAAAAAAGAAAAGCCAGGGATTTGTGAGCGTTATCGCGGGCCATAAAAACGCCTCCGTCGATGATATTAACATGTTTATTTTGCGGAATTCAGAGAAGCACAGGCAGGCGTTTAAAACGCAAATGCAGATTTAATGGCGGGATGCTACATAAAGCAGTTCTTTTGCTCTCTGTTTTTGGGTTTGCATCACCAGTTTGGTAAATCATCTCAGCCATTTCCATGGGATTCTGTAAAACAAAAAAAAGGGAAGTTGGCAATTTTTGGACTAATTGTTAATTGCAGCAGTGTTTTTAACATTTGTAAACTTCTCTGGCTGCAGGAGTAGATAAAAGACATAGTTATAAATGATAATAATAATAATAATAGTCCAGCAAATATATCTTGTTTTCTTTGTCAGACTATGTCGATGTGTCAATAACAATAATAACAACAACAACAACAACTTGGGAAGTGTTTGACTTGTGATTTTGTGATACAAAATCCAGCATATATATCTTGTTTGCTGTGTCATACTATGTCTTTGTGTCAATAATAATAATAATAATATAATATAATAATAATAATAATAATAATAATAATAATAATAATAATAATAACAACAACTTTATTTTTATATCCTGTCCCATCTCCCCAAGGGGACTTGGGGCGGCTCACATGGGGCCAAGCCCAACCACATACAATAAAATACAGCAATATAAAATACACAATATAAAATACAACAATATAAAATACATAACAATCACAGAAGATTAATATATTATAATTATATAATAATGCCCAATAGCTCCTTTCCTCTCCCTCTCCCCCCCTCTCTCTCTATATATAATTGTGTCAGAAGCGACTTGAGAACATACTGCAAGTCACTTCTGGTGTGACAGAATTGGCCATCTACAGAGACGTTGCCCAGGAGACACCCAGATGTGTTACTGGGAGGCTTGTCTCATGTCCTTGCAAGCTAGAGCTGACAGACGGGAGCTCTCCTCATCTCATGGATTCGAACCGGCAACCTTCAGGTCAACAGTTCAGCCGGCACAAGAGTTTAACCCATTGCGCCACTGCGGCTTTCCAATAGCAATAACAACAACAACACAACAATGTGAAAATATTATAACAGGTCAACCGGCAAAAGAGTTTAACCCATTGTGCCACTGCAGCTCCGCCATAGCAATAATAACAACAACAACAACAACAACGTGAAAATATTATAACAGTTCAGCCAGCACAAGAGTTTAACCCATTACGCCACTGCGGCTCCCCAATAGCAATAATAATAATAACAACAACAACAACAACAAAACAACAACGTGAAAATATTATAACAGTTCAGCCGGCACAAGAGTTTAACCCATTGTACCACTGCGGCTCCGCAATAGCAATAATAACAACAACAACAAAACAACAACGTGAAAATATTATAACAGTTCAGCCGGCACAAGGGTTTAACCCATTGCGCCACTGCAGCTCCCCAATAGCAATAATAACAACAACAACAACAACAAAACAACAACGTGAAATATTATAACAGTTCAGCCGGCACAAGAGTTTAACCCATTGCGCCACTGCAGCTCCCCAATAGCAATAATAATAATAACAACAACAACAACAAAACAACAACGTGAAAATATTATAACAGTTCAGCCGGCACAAGAGTTTAACCCATTGTACCACTGCGGCTCCGCAATAGCAATAATAATAATAATAATAATAATAATAATAATAACAAAACAACAACAAAACAACAACATGAAAATATTATAACAGTTCAGCCGGCACAAGAGTTTAACCCATTGCGCCACTGCAGCTCCCCAATAGCAATAATAATAATAACAACAACAACAACAACAAAACAACAACGTGAAAATATTATAACAGTTCAGCCGGCACAAGAGTTTAACCCATTGCGCCACTGCGGCTCCCCAATAGCAATAATAATAATAATAATAATAATAATAATAACAACAACAACAAAACAACAACATGAAAATATTATAACAGTTCAGCCGGCACAAGAGTTTAACCCATTGCGCCACTGCAGCTCCCCAATAGCAATAACAACAACAACAACAACAACAACAACAACAACAACAACAAAACAACGTGAAAATATTATAACAGTTCAGCCGGCACAAGAGTTTAACCCATTGCGCCACTGCGGCTCTGCAATAGCAATAATAATAATAACAACAACAACAACAACAAAACAACAATGTGAAAATATTATATGAGGTAATAGCAATAATAGTAATATTAACAGTAATAATATTTTCACAACCAGATCCTGAAAGCAGATCTTGGCTTTGCTTAAATCCCAATTTTGTGTTCCTACAGCACTGGCAACCAAGTCTCTGGACTCGCTTCCCCTTTTGATAGAAAGAGAAAGTCCATCCCAGTTTTTGCCTCTTCAACGAATGCAAATTTTAAAACATCCCTTTATTTCTTTTTTTTCTCGGAAGGTTTGTCCGCATACACTTCCAAACATACTCAGGTATATTGTCTTCCTTCACATCTGAGCTAAGAAAATGGGAAAAAAAAATACCCGGGTAAACTTGCCCCGAAGCCATGCTTGCCGGTGAAAGAAAAATGCCTTCCTGCTCATTATGAAGGAAATTAAGTCCAGCCAACTTTGCAGGCAGTTACCTCGCCGATTTAAATTGCCCAGACAGATTGCAGTGCCAAAGTGGAAGTGAAAAAAACAACAACAACCCTCGCACAACAGAATTACTTAATAAAATTGTCGTCGGCTCAATTAGATTACCCCGCCGGTGCATATAAATATGCATCATTATTTAGGTTGGCTCTAAAGTTGTCCACGTGCCTGCGTGTGTGTGTGCGAGAAAGAGAGAGAGAAAGAAAGACAGGGGTGTTTTTTTAGCTTTAGCCCTAGATTGTGTTTAAAAATAAATGCGCAGCGACAACACAAAGATCTCGACGGGTCACTTTGTGGCTTTGGAAGGGAGAAATAACCAAACGGGCGCCTCTTTCCCTCCTTGTTCCTCTCTTTTTTATCGGCCTCCTAACAGATGTTGACGTGGTTCAGGGCACAAGGCAAACATGTGCTTCCCATGTGCCACAATGGCGCTCAGAGCCGTGGGGGGCTGTTATGAGCGGATTGGGGAGGGAAACACCTCTTGGCGTTGTGCATTTGTGTGTCAGTGCGCGTGAAAAAAACACACTCAGAAGGAGGACAGCATCGTTGCGCACATCCTTGGCCGGTGTACAGCCGGCCAGGAAAGCATAGCATGGCCCATGTGGCTCAGGAAAGGCCGAACGGTGCCCTGAGTGGTGCAAAAGGGGCTCCTCATACCCCACTGAATTTCCACATTAAGCACAACATCACAATACAGGAGCAAATCACAACCCAAGGAGCTTGGTGATGCTTAGCTTAGGAAAGAAGGAAGAAAGAGGGAAAGGGACACGAGAGCTGTCGCCCCTCAGGTTAGCTTCACCTTGCGAAAGACACCAGGCTGCACACACAACGTAGTCTTTTGTAGTTTATTAGGAAATAAGGAAAAGATAGATCATAAAAGGTAAAAGTTCAGTTCCAAAAGATAGTTACAAAAATAAGGCTCTAAGAAACAAATCCATGGAAACATTAGGCATGAAACAAGGTCCTTAAAACGAAGCCAAACTACCAGAAACGAGGATACATCCAGGCTACAAAATAACACAGGAGAGCAGACTTGGTTCTTGATTCAAGCGAGGACATTGCTTTGATGAAGATTCCCCTCTCAGCAGACTTTTAATAGCATAACATGAAGGCATTTCTTTGCCCTTTGCCCTCCCTCTTCTTTGCTATTCTAAGACTTGCGCAAACCCCAAAATTCCAGACAACTAGCCCGATCTAGAGAAGCAGCCTCATCGCTTTCGCTTTCAAGACCACAGGGCTTGTTAGTGTTATCAAACTGAGGTTGAGAACTGCTCTCCCTTTCTGCTTCTTGCACCTGAAAACCATCATCAGTAACAACATCATTTCTTCCCGTGGGAAAGCCTCCCTGCTCCTCATCTCCCACAGCAGCGACATTCTGCATCTGAATCCCATAGTTCCCATCAGAGTCATCCTGAAGCTCATCCTGAACCTGAATCCCATCATCCTGAAACTGCATCCCAGAATCCTCATCAGAGTCACACAAAGGCTGAGTCACAACCAAAGCCATATTTAAATATCTCCATCGAGGAGAAAGGGACACAGCTTGTTATAATAATATAATAAATTTATTTTTATATCCCACCTCCATCTTCCCGAAAGGACTCGGGCGGCTCACATGGGGACGAGCCCAACATCAACATAATCCATGAATTAAAACAATATGACAAAATAAATAAAGGACATAAAACACATTAAATGCTTTAAAAACACAGACATAAATAAAATGCATGTGTAGTAAAAGAAACTTGTGCAGGACCCTGGACAGGGCTTGTTTCCTGCTGCTCCAGAGACTATTGCCGACTTCTGTAAGCCGCCTTGAGTCCCCTCGGGTGAGAAAGGCGGGGTGGAAATGCTGTAAATAAATAATAAAAATAAATAAACTAGGACACAATGAAGCTATGGATTCATATTGCAGGAAAAGAGATCCCATCCAAACATTTAGAAGAACTTCCAAGAGTTTCGATATTGGAATGCGTCGCTCGGCCGTGGAGTCTCCTTCTCTGGAAGTTTTTAAGCAGAGGCTGGATCGCTATCTGTCGGGAGGGCTTTGACTGTGTCTTCATAGCAGAAGGGCGTTGGACTAGATGGCCCTTGGGGGTCTGTTCCACCTCTGTGATCCTATGCGATCCAGACATTCATGGACGACCTCCATCCTCTTAGGTAAAGGCAAAGGTTTCCCCTGACGTAAAGTCCAGTCGTGTCCAATGACTCTGGGGGTTGGTGCTCATCTCCATTTCTGAACCGAAGAGCCGGCGTTGTCCGTAGACACCTCCAAGGTCATGTGGCCACTGGCATGACTGCATGGAGCGCCATTACCTTCCCGCCAGAGCAGTACCTATTGATCTACTCACATTTGCATGTCCGTAGACACCAGCAAGGTCATGTGGCCACTGGCATGACTGCATGGAGCCGCCCTGAGTCCCTTCGGGGAGATGGGGTGGGGTATAAGAATAAAGTTTATTATTATTATTATTATTATTATTATTATTATTATCATTATTATAGTTCACCCACTCCAAACAGAATACATTCAAAGACAAATAATCAGGTTAGCTCCTTCCCTGCCCATTTTCCGCTGGGGAATTAAAAACATGGAGCACTCTCAGCACATTTGAAAAAATAGGCCCAATAGAGCTGTTATTAGAATACTTCTTTCTGTTTTAAAAGCGTATGGCACTTTATCGCTGTTACTTATTTCCATGATACAGCACTTTATGAAACCTGTCCCCACTGATTTGCTTTTAATTACTCTGATTTTATCTGCTTGGATTTTAATGTATTGTCCATTATTTTGTTTTGTGTATTGTTGGAATGTTTTAAGCTTCTGTCAAATACGTTGTGTTGTTGTTTCGGGCTTGTCCCTGTTGTGAGCCGCCCCGAGTCCCTTCGGGGAGATGGGGCAGGATATAAAAATGAAGTTTATTATTATTGTTGTTGTTGTTGTTGCTATTATTATTATTACTCAAATAACCCATGCATGGCTGGGTCCCCATGCTAGTTTAAAAAAAAAGTAAGTCCCACACAATTAATCAGAAATAACACTTTCAAACCAGGAACAGAATTTGGCTCAAGTTTTGCTACATAGTGTTATTCAGCTTGCCCAGATGAAGACTCTCCCCAAAACTTTGTTGCCTTTGGACTTGATGGCCACATACGGTGCCAACCTCCAGCGTCTGTGACGAATGCCATGTAACTGGGCTGGAGGGACAGCAGTGCCATTTGGGGCTGGTTTCAAAGAGTGTCCGTCGTGTCTGCCTCCCTTTGACCTGCCTGTCGATATCCAGAGCGGAGGGATGTAATAATAATAATAAGGAAGGGGCCTCTCGAAGAGCCAGGAGGAAATGATGATGCCTCCTAAGCGGAGAATTGGGCGCTGTGTCCCCGCCGCCGCTCTCCACAACACAAGGCGCATCATGCGCTTGCCATGCAGCCGAAATGGCCCATTAGGTGCCGGGGGAAGATTGTCTTGCACTACTTTTAGCAGATGGAGCAAATATTTTACAAAACCATTTTACATACAGAAACCATTTGCGTGACTTCGGTAATGGCAGCTGCTTTACATGATGCTACCTTCCGAAAGAACGCCTCTCGTGAAAAGGCAGAATTGGGACTTTTTAATTTTGAAATTTGCAGTGGCGCACTCGAGCACCGCAGCCCTCCAAAGCGGCGCTTTGAATTCTAAGTAAGTGGGGCAGGAGGCGATTGATCGCTCCCCAAAAAAACATTCGCAGGGAAATGTTGTTGTCGTTCTTCTGCACAGATTGCGGCGCCAGAGAGAAACAAACAAACCAAAAGGAAGGAGAAAAAAAGAGAATGGGCTCAGACAGACTCGTGAACCTCTGTGTGCGAAAGAGAGACATGGTTGCCTTTTGGACGGCCTCATAAGTTTTGATCAGCCTTTTTGTAAACACAGTTATATTTGTCTTTATTTTGACAATATTTGGCAATTTGTTGTTCGCTTCTTCACTCTCTGGAAAGGACTTTAAACAATGAAAAAGACCCAGAAACAAGGACTTTGTAATGCATTTTTAAAGAAAGCTATCTCTTCCCTGGAGCCCCCGGTGGCGCAGCAGATTCAACCGCTCAGCTGCTTGAACTTGCTGATCGAAAGGTTGACAGGAGCAAGGTGAGCTCCCGCTGTTAGCCCCAGCTTTTGCCAACCTAGCAGTTCGAAAACTTGCAAATGTGGGTAGATCAGTAGGTACCGCTCCAGAGGGAAGGTAACGACGCTCCTTGCAGTCATGCCAGTGGCCACATGACCTTGGAGGTGTCTGTGGACAATGTGAGTAGATCAATAGGTACCGCTCCAGCAGGAAAGTAACGGTACTCCATGCAGTCATGCCAGTGGCCACATGACTTTGGAGGTGTCTATGGGCAACGCCGGCTCTTTGGCTTAGAAATGGAGATGAGCACCGACCCCCAGACACAACTGGACTTCATGTCAGGGGAAAACCTTTACCTTTAGCTCTTCTCTCTTTTCTCTTTCAGTCTTTCTGACAGTAGAGACTTGGGTGCATCTACACTGTGGAATTAATGTGGTTTGACACCACTTGGACTGGATGGCCCATGAGGTCTCTCCCACCTCTATGATTCTATGATTCCATGAAACAGGCTTCGCTTTTTGGCTGTTTGTTGATCAGCGTGGCTGAAGGCAAAATCCAACCCACGCCTCCTCGCCCGAAGTTCATCCCTTCCACGCCGTGGCACTACTTTTGGTCGGCTTTTCTAGCAAGACAGCATCTTCGCCTGGCAACTGCAAAGGGAGTGATTGTAAACTGGGAAGCCAGCATGCAGTACCCCCAGATTGGGAATATCTGGTTTCCTCCCTGTTAGAGACAAGCATCTGCATTGGGATCCAGCCCCAAAATGAGTAGATGGAAGACCTTATCCAGTTCGATGAAAATTGCACCGAAGCAACTTAATGGGAGGTATTGATCTCCAGGCCGAGTGTCTCGCTCGCATTAATCAATGGCGAGAGCATTTCTGTGGACCAAGCAATCCTCCTCTCCACCCATATGGGAAATCATTAGCTCCCACTTGTTCCCAAATTAGTTATTCATGAACAAATGTACAAGCCATTCATCCTCCCTTCCTCCTTCTGAACCGATACTTTTCAGCCCGTGATGAAATGGGAACGTCCGTGCCTCCTGCTAATGAAGGCCTCCTCGTTCTGCAGGGTTCGTGCTTTATCAACTGTTGAGCAAGTCCAGGAGCTTGTCAAAGGCTCTTCCATCATGGTTGCCCATTGTAGCTCTGGGCATGGGGGGACCTTCCGTGGTCCAACGCAAGGGAGGAAGTATCTGCAAAGGCAGACCCTTTCTGGTTGAGAACATGGCCCTTCCTTCCAAAGAGGAGCAAGGAGCGAGACGCTTCCCGAGCAGGAACGGAGCAGCCGAGCCGTTGTGCGCACAGGCAATTGGTCCTCTTGTGGAGCATGGGACATTTCCAATTTCAGGGGGTCATGAAGCAGAAGGAAAGAGGCCCCGGGGAGGCCGAGAAGTGATCGTGAAGCAGCACGAGCGAGAGAGAGACCTGGAGCTCAACGCTCGCAAGTCCCTCGGCCTCTCCTGCTTGCTCAGCTTTCCGACTTTTTTGGCAGCGCAGAGGCCAGGAAGTTGCATCTAAGAGTTTGGTTTCCATTTTCCTGTGCACAACGCGGTTTTCCCAGTTGTTGGGGGTTGTAGTCGGGTTGTATCATCCCTTGTGTTCCCTCGATTCACTTTTGTGTTCTGGCTCAGCATCTGGGAAGGAGACAACTGTAGGAAAGTGTTTGTCTCATTGGTAATGCTGGACTGGCAAAGGCAAGGAATATGGAATGCTTGGATGTGGTGTGGAAATCGCTATCCGGGAGGAAGAGGCTAGAGAAATGATGCTTAGTTGTCCTTTGTAACACAGAGTGTTTCCACTACTTATAGGCCAAAAAGACTGGGGAGGAAGGCACGCAGTAGCTGAGAGCCCTCTGGAGCGCTCTTGGCCACCGCGTGCCTCGCCCTCCTCCTGGCATCATAATAATAATAATAATAATAATAATAATAATAATAATAATAATAATAATAATAATAATGTTTTGTAATGTAATGACATTATTATTAAAACATTGCATAGAAAGTTCCTTGACAAAATTGAAGGAAAAGCTGACAAGGAGAAGACCTGGCTCTGGCTCATGAATGGAACCCTGAAGAAGGAGACAGAAGGCCTGATCCTTGCAGCCCAGGAGCAAGACGTCAGGACAAAGGCAATTCAGGCCAAGATCGAAAAATCAGCTGATGACCCAAAATGCAGACTGTGCAAGGAAGCTGACGAAACCATGGATCATATCCTCAGCTGCTGTAAGAAAACTGCACAGACAGACTACAAACAGAGGCACAACCATGTGGCCCAAATGATTCATTGGAACTTATGCCTCAAGTCCCACCTCCCAGCAGCAAAGAACTGGTGGGATCACAAACCTGCAAAAGTATTGGAAAATGAGCACACAAAGATACTGTGGGACTTCTGAATCCAGACAGACAAAGTTCTGGAACACAACACACCAGACATCACAGTTGTGGAAAAGAAAAAGGTTTGGATCATTGATGTTGCCATCCCAGGTGACAGTCGCATTGACGAAAAACAACCGGAAAAACTCAGCCGCTATCAGGACCTCAGGATTGAACTTCAAAGACTCTGGCAGAAACCAGTGCAGGTGGTCCCGGTGCACACTGGGCACACTGGGTGCCATGCCAAAAGATCTCAGCCGGCATTTGGAAACAATAGACATTGACAAAATTACAATCTGCCAACTGCAAAAGGCCACCCTACTGGGATCTGCACGCATCATCCAAAAATACATCACACAGTCCTAGACACTTGGGAAGTGTTCGACTTGTGATTTTGTGATATGAAATCCAGCATGTCTATCTTGTTTGCTGTGTCATAATAAAATAATAATAATAATAATAATAATAATAATAATAATAATAACAACAACAACAACAACAACAACAACAACAACAACTTTATTTATACCCCGCCACCATTGGGGCGGCTTACATGGGGCAGAGGCCCAAACAACATAGAACAAAACACGCGAGCGGCTCCATCCTTACGTTGGGAGGACAGCTCAAGGAAGGCACGTGGTGGGCGAGAGCCCTCTGGAGCACTCTCAGCTACCACCAGTCTCGGCCTCCTCCTGGCATAAGGATTGGGCAAGCAGCCCTGTCCTTACACTGGGAGGACAGACCAAGGAAGGCACGTGGTGGCCGAGAGCCCTCTGGAGCACTCTCAGCTACCACCAGTCTCGGCCTCCTCCTGGCATAAGGATTGGGCAAGCAGCCCTGTCCTTACACTGGGAGGACAGACCAAGGAAGGCACGTGGTGGCCGAGAGCCCTCTGGAGCACTCTCAGCTACCACCAGTCTCGGCCTCCTCCTGGCATAAGGATTGGGCAAGCAGCCCTGTCCTTACACTGGGAGGACAGACCAAGGAAGGCACGTGGTGGCCGAGAGCCCTCTGGAGCACTCTCAGCTACCACCAGTCTCGGCCTCCTCCTGGCATAAGGATTGGGCAAGCAGCCCTGTCCTTACACTGGGAGGACAGACCAAGGAAGGCACGTGGTGGCCGAGAGCCCTCTGGAGCACTCTCAGCTACCACCAGTCTCGGCCTCCTCCTGGCATAAGGATTGGGCAAGCAGCCCTGTCCTTACACTGGGAGGACAGCTCAAGGAAGGCACGTGGTGGGCGAGAGCCCTCTGGAGCACTCTCAGCTACCACCAGTCTCGGCCTCCTCCTGGCATAAGGATTGGGCAAGCAGCCCTGTCCTTACACTGGGAGGACAGACCAAGGAAGGCACGTGGTGGCCGAGAGCCCTCTGGAGCACTCTCAGCTACCACCAGTCTCGGCCTCCTCCTGGCATAAGGATTGGGCAAGCAGCCCTGTCCTTACACTGGGAGGACAGACCAAGGAAGGCACGTGGTGGCCGAGAGCCCTCTGGAGCACTCTCAGCTACCACCAGTCTCGGCCTCCTCCTGGCATAAGGATTGGGCAAGCAGCCCTGTCCTTACACTGGGAGGACAGACCAAGGAAGGCACGTGGTGGCCGAGAGCCCTCTGGAGCACTCTCAGCTACCACCAGTCTCGGCCTCCTCCTGGCATAAGGATTGGGCAAGCAGCCCTGTCCTTACACTGGGAGGACAGCTCAAGGAAGGCACGTGGTGGGCGAGAGCCCTCTGGAGCACTCTCAGCTACCACCAGTCTCGGCCTCCTCCTGGCATAAGGATTGGGCAAGCAGCCCTGTCCTTACACTGGGAGGACAGACCAAGGAAGGCACGTGGTGGCCGAGAGCCCTCTGGAGCACTCTCAGCTACCACCAGTCTCGGCCTCCTCCTGGCATAAGGATTGGGCAAGCAGCCCTGTCCTTACACTGGGAGGACAGACCAAAAAAGGCACGTGGTGGGCGAGAGCCCTCTGGAGCACTCTCAGCTACCACCAGTCTCGGCCTCCTCCTGGCATAAGGATTGGGCAAGCAGCCCTGTCCTTACACTGGGAGGACAGACCAAGGAAGGCACGTGGTGGCCGAGAGCCCTAATTCTAGTGAAGATGCACCTTGGCACTTTCCAGGTCTGTTGGAGTACGGCTCCCATCTTCCTGTGTCAATCACATTGATGTCCTTTCAGCCTGAGGACGATGCGTGTTGCAACCCAACCCGTGGAAGGCTTTGCTTTGGGACAGGCCGGTCCAGAGGGGAGTCGGGAGACTTGTCACAAGCCGCCAACTCCCGCCGAAGAAACATCTTTGAATAAGAAGGAAGTTAAATGGCTTTCTTGAAAAGATTACGAAGATTTCTAAAAAGGATTTGCTAAGGTTATGGTTACTCACGGCCGATGGCTGCAATCCATCCCCTTCCCCTTTCGTTCGTTGTCTTTGTTGTTGTCTCTCTCTCTCTCTGCCAGAAAGAAGGAGCCGAGGTGTTGGGGAAAGTGGGAGAAACGGGTGGAAAGGAAACACATTTTGGGAGAGGAAGGAAACCCGTCAGAGGCACGAGAGAGGAAAAAAGAGACGAGACGGGTTTTATAGAAAAAAGACTTTTCTGGCTGTGGTTAAACAGTAACCGCGCTGCCGGTTGGAGGCCTGGTTTTTAATCACCCCAGAAGCCGTTTTCATTTCTGCAGTCAAATTGCTTGTGGTTCTCTTTAATTTGTTTCTGCAGGAACCGGCTTTGGCGAAGATCTCCCAGGAGCTGCCGGGCCTTTTAGCACAGCACGCCCGGGCTGTCAATGAGAAACGATTTCCTACGTGGGGGAAATTCCTCCAAACGTTTGTGCGTCAAGGTAAATAAGACTGCCAGGTCCCTGCGAAGTGCCAGGCGCGATACGGAGACCTCCGGCACCACGTTCTCCATCCTGGGAGGGTCCTCCACCTCCTTGACACACACCTTCCATCCTCTCCATACGTTGCCATTTATAACCGTTGGTTTACGAATGAGACCTTGGAAGCCATCTTTGGTCTTGGCCAAGTTCGGGTGGGCTTTGCACTTGATTTGTCTGAGTTTATTTTTAGATGTTCCTTCTGAGAGAGCAGGTCGGTTACTGCTCCCTGTGTCCCGTCTCAATGAAGCAGAAACAGACGTCGATGGCTGTCTGTCTGGGAGAAGGAAGAGGCATCCCGGGAGGCCTTTCTGGCATTTGGTGCTTTTAGCTCAACAGGCATTTACTGCCAGCAGTGGATTTTTCCCCAAATAGATGCACATCCTTGCAATTACTGAAGTTCCACATTCAGGACCAGGCAACATGGGATTTTTTTAAGTCAGTAGAAACTGTATAAAGCGTCTAAAAGGAGATTAGAGTATTTTGATCAGATTGGTGTACAGTGTAAGGAGGACGAGATTTGGTGTATATACAGTAGAGTCTCACTTATCCAACATTCTGGATTATCCAACACATTTTTGTAGTCAATGTTTTCAATACATCGTGATATCTTGGTGGTAAATTCATAAATACAGTACAGTAGAGTCTCACTTATCCAACATAAACGGGCCAGCAGAACGTTGGATAAGTGAATATGTTGGATAATAAAGAGGGCTTAAGGAAAAGCTTATTAAACATCAAATTAGTTCATGATTTTACAAAATATCATGTTATACAACACATTTGACAGAAAAAGTAGTTCAATACGCAGTAATGCTATGTAGTAATTACTGTATTTACAAATACACCAAAATATCACAATATATTGAAAATATTGACTACAAAAATGTGTTGGATAATCCAGAACGTTGGATAAGCGAGTGTTGGATAAGTGAGACTCTACTGTAATTACTACATAGCATTACTGCGGATTGAACTACTTTTTCTGTCAAATTTGTTGTATAACATGATGTTTTGGTGCTTAATTTGTAAAATCATAACCTAATTTGATGTTTAATAGGCTTTTCCTTAATCCCTCCTTATTATCCAACATATTTGCTTATCCAACATTCTGCCGGCTCGTTTATGTTGGATAAGTGAGACTCTACTGTACTTAAGATTGGTTACAAGTTGACCACCCTCACTTTTTCTCTCTGTACTTGTATATTTGTATTTTTGTTTCTCATTTTGTTTCATTTTGTGTAAGTCAGTAGACTTAACTGTACAGGTCCATGCACCGTTCCTCTCTTTTTAATTCTTTTTTGGGAGGAGTGTTTTGCCTTCAAGACTGGAGAAGGTAGAGGTAAGGAGCTGAGCAGGCAAGAAACTTGGTCTCTAGACCAGTGGTTCCCAACCTGTGGCCCATGGACCACTCGTGGTTCCCAACGACACCGTTGCAACGAGAGGGGTTGGACTGGATGGCCCATGAGGTCTCTTCCAACTCGACTATTCTACTATTCTATGAGAGCGACTGGTCTCGCGAAACCCTCTTCTAGTGCCGAGGCAACGGGAAAGCGAGCGGAGAGGCCGACTCCCCACGAGAGGGATGACAACAAGCCTCCTGACTGCTGCTTCTCCTCCTCCTTCTCCTGAGCGGAACCCTGGAAGCGGATGGGGATGCCTTGTTGTCTTTGTTTTTAGGCCTGTTCTTGGGGTTATTTGGGGTGCTGATTCAGATCCAGATCTAGATCCCCGGATCAGACTCCTGCCCCAAGGACAGAGGCTCTGCTTGAACGCGAATGTCTCTCCCCCAGGTGGAATCATCGAGGCCTTCCCGCCCTCGGACAGCATCACCAACATCACGGTGGACATGCTGATAGAGCCGACGGGAGCCATCGCCATGGTTTCCTGCGGGGACCAGTTCCACGCCGACGGGCCCTTCCGCTCCTCGGGAACCACCCTCCCGCAGGCCTCCGTCGAGCCCCAAGCCCTGAACGCGCTCTGCTTCCAGGTCGGAGAGGCCTGCCGAAACCGGGGCGTGGTGGGCTATTTCTCCATCGACTTCGCCACCTTCATCCACCCCCGCACACTGGGGCAGCAGGTGAGCCATGCACAGAGCCTTCGCTTCCAGGGACACTGCAGAATAATAATAATAATAATAATAATAATAATAATAATAATAATAATAATAATAATAATAATAATAACTGGGGCCCCTGGTGGCACAGTGTGTTAAAGTGCTGAGCTGCTGAACTTGCGGACCAAAAGATCCCAGGTTCAAATCTGGGGAGCAGAGTGAGCGCTCACTGTTAGCCCCAGCTTCTGCCAACCTAGCAGTTCGAAAACGTGCAAATGTGAGTAGATCAATAAGTACTGCAAGTAGCTGAACTTGGCAGACTGAAAGGTCTCAGGTTGCCGGTTTGAATCCAACCCAGGGAGAACATGGATGAGCTTCCTCTATCAGCTCTAGCTCTATGCGGGGACATGAGAGAAGTCTCCCACAAGGATGGTAAAAATACAATATTTATTTTAAAAATACAATATAAATTATAAATACAATATATAATACAATATTTATTTTAAAAATACAATATAAAAATATAATACAATATGGAATACAATCTTATACTACTAATAATACAATATATTAATATTTATTATATATTATATATTAAATGTAATATTACTAATAATATTACCATATAATGATATAGTACAATATAGTAATTTAATGCTTCTATTGTGCTATGCTAATAATATATTATATGTTCATTTGATATGTAAGCCGCTCTGAGTCCGGGGTGAGAAGAGCAGGAAATAAATGTAGTAAATAAATAAAAATATCAAAACATCCGGGCAATGTCCGCTGGGCAACATCCTTGCAGACAGCCAATTATCTCACATCTGAAGTGACTTGCAGTTTCTCAAGTCGCTCCTCACACAAAAAAAACCTAGAGATTCCTGGACAAGTGTTCTCTCTAGGAATCTCTAGGTCCTCCGGTGTTACTCTGTGGTTATTTGCCAATGAAAAATGGCCATAGAGCCACACTGGAAGAATCTAGAGATTCCTAGAGATAACGTTTTAATCAAATCCGTGAATAAGATCTGCAAATGTCAGGCCTACATGCAGTATGCATGTAGCCCAAACTCTCTTGTACAGGAGTAATGATATTATTTTCATGGCAAAGGCCTTGCTCCTTTGCAACCCACAAGGAAGTCTCTCCGGTTCACGAAACGGCTCCTGCTTCCCATTTGCTGTCACCCAGTTGTTCTACCTTTCAATTCCCAACGTTTCTCAGCTTGTGCCACAACTTTAGCATTACTTAAGCCTAGTTCTCCCCCCAACTTAATTAGATATAGAGGCAATTAATGATGCCATCTGTCTTGTTGTGCGAGAGAGAGATTACACCAAAGATTGTGCTTCTGAAAGCATTATTTTTTTGGCAAACTAGAAATCCTATTAGACTGGTTCGAACGCTCGCGCACTAATTTCCCAGCTCCCGTTTCAGATCGGTCGCTCAGAGGCGGAAATAAATCCTCCAGAACTACTACTGTACACTGAGGCGTCCTTCCGGAGTTATACTTTACGGAAAATAACCAGTGATCTATGCTTGTTGTGCTAAACCTAAAAAATGAAATAATATAATTAAACATCTGTTACCACTACAGTCAAACAGTAGCTGAATATCTTGAAATCCCAGAAACTGTCATAGCGATATGAATCTTTTGCATAAACACAGATGTTTAGGAAACGTAAAATGGCCAGATATTTTTTTTCTTCCTGCTGAAAATAAGTGGCCCTGCGTTTCCAGGAATAGACGGACATTCAAACCCTGTTCTCCCAGTGTCCTTAGAATTAAAGCGGTTGGAAGATAACCCAGAACCATCCAATCCAACCCCATTCTTCCAGGCAGGAAGACAATCAGAGCCCTCCCGACAGATGGCCACTCAGCCTCTGCTTAACGCCCCCCCCCCCCCCCCCCCGGCTCCCAGGAAGCGACAGAGCAAGGAACACCAAATGATGCCACACAGAGATTTTAGAGTCTCTTTTTGCAACTAAGGAATCAGATTGGAAAGACCGCTTTATAGATAGCAGGCATCCAGTACAGCTGGCCTACCTACCTCAGCGTTGTCTTTTAAAGGCTGAGCAAGGCCTTTCCTGGCTTTTGGCAGCCAGCATTTCAATCTTCCAAGCTCAGCAGAATGAAGTGGCAGAGTATCTTGGAGTCGTAGTGAACCTCAAGTTGAACATGAGCCCACAATGTGATGAAGACTAGGACTCAGTGGGGCCATGGTGTGACGGCACGCCCAAGCCTTTGGGAAAACTATAGTGTCTGGCTTTACTCGGGGGCTATCTGTATACCTTCTGTTAAGATCAAGACCCTTAACATACAGAGGCATTTTAGGCAAGATGAAAGTTAACCAAAACAAGTTTCCTGAAAACAAGATGAATAAAGCGTTAACTCCACCCAGGGCTATTGAAAGATAGCTTAAAACAATACATTACGAAAGGAAATATTGCTCAACACAGTCCTCTGTCTGGAATCCTTGAAAGTCTTTTGCCTCTGATGTAAAGCGATGGACTTGGTCTTCTACTTTGTGAAACTTGGGCTGACCACAAGCTTCTGTTATCACTGAGACTGACGGTATATGAAGAGTTTAGTGCTGAGGGTGCCTGTTTGGATTGTGTAATGGCTGGGTCAGGTATCTTCAGGCCAGAAGAGATGCCCGGTGCTGACCGTTAAACAAAACCTGTTGAAAGTAATACTATAATGGACTGAACTGACGAGTCGGGAGCCTTCTGGCCTGTCATCTTGCACGGAGACGCCTGAAATGACACACCAAACAAGATCAGCAACCCCTCCGTGAATGTAAAGGGATCTCGTTCTCTTCTGTGAAAGCCTCGCAGATTGATTTGGCCGAAAGAACGGAGGCTTTCCTTAAGGGCCGCTTTCTCCTCGCTTGTCAAGATCTATATTCTCAAGCCCCGGCTTTATAAGCACTTTGCTTTTTTCACAAGGGCTATAAATGCGGGAAGCCGGGTCTCCCGGGAGGGAAAGGACGTAATGGAAGTTATTGGTGAAAACGCAACACTTTGTAAAACATATAAACCTTCATTATATACATTTCTCCAGTGAGATGCGGCCTCCGCCAAAGACTGTCTCAGAATATTACAGGAGGCTTTAAGTATGGGATAGAAGGAGGGCGGCGGAGGAAGAGCCTGGATTTCGGCTGCTTGAGAGAGACAGACACTTCACCCGTAAAACCCACGGTGGATTTCCTTCCCAGGAGGAGACGGACACAATGATGGCTATCTAGGGAGATTCCTCTGGCCAGCTGGTGCTGAAAAGGACAATTAAAGGGCCTTAAAGGACATGTTTTGAGGATTCAGAGGTCAAGGTGTTCAAGAGAAACAAGATGAGGATGAAGAGAAGTTTTCAAGAGGCGTCCTCTGCCCCTCCATCCTCTTTGCGGGGCATCTGGCTGAAACTGCAAGCACCAAGTTAGGCAAGAAGATTTAATTATAGTTTTTAAGATATTATATATGTGCATACAGTATTGATGTTTCGAACGTTATGAATCAGTATTGCTCCACGTCTTCTTCTTCTTCAATCGCACAGTTGTTTCCGACTCTTTGTGACCTCCTGGACCAGGCCAGAGCTCCCTGTCAACCGTGGCCGCCCCCAGTTCCCTCAAGGTCAAGCCAGACCCTTCAGGGATCCCATCCACCCATCTTGCCCTTGGTCGGCCTCTCTTCCTTTTTCCTTCCCTTTTCCCCAGCATCACGATCTTTTCCAACTTTCCTGTCTTCTCGTTGTGTGGCCAAAATACTTCAACTTTGCCTCTAATATCCTTCCCTCCAGTGGGTTGCAGTTAAACATCAAGAAAACCAAGATGATGGCAACCAGACTGATTGATAACTGGCAAATAGTGGGAGAAAATGTGGAGGCAGGGACAGACTTTGTATTTTTAGGAGTGAAGATTCCTACAGCCAGGAAATCAGAAGACGTTTCCTTTTTGGGAGGAGAGAAAGGACCAATTTCGGTAAAATAGTGAAGAGCAGAGACATCACACTGGCAATGAAGGTCCGCATAGTGAAAGCAATGGTATTCCCCATAGTAACCTTTGGATGATTGAGAGACCTGGACCATAAGGAAGGCTGAGCGAAGGAAGAGAGACGCTTTTGAGCTCTGGTGCTGGAGGAAAATCCTGAGCGTGCCTTGGACCTTGGCAAGGAGATCCAACCAGTCCATCCTCCAGGAAATAATGCCCAATGGCTGCTCACTGGAGGGAAGGATATTGGAGGTAAAGTTGAAAGACTTTGGCCTCATCATGAGGAGACAGGAAAGCTTGGAAAAGATCACGATGCTGGGGAAAATGGAAGGAAAAAGGAAGAGAGGCCGACCAAGGGCAAGGTGGATGGATGGTGTCCTTGAAGGGTCCGGCTTGTCCTTGAAGGATCTGGGGGTGGCCACGACTGCTGACAGGGAGCTCTGGCGTGGGCTGGTCCGTGAGGTCACGAAGAGTTGGAAGCGACTGAGTGAATGAACAACAACAAGCAAAAAGTGCCGAAAGCAGTGGGCAAAGACACCTCTAAAGTATCAACGCGAGCAATCTTGGCAAAGCATTAAGGACTTCAGCGAGGCAGCCAGGATTTCAGGAACCCTTAATAGGCCTTTCTGGGACTGCCTTGTGTTCACCTGTCGTCCTGCCATTTGCCAATTTCTGAGCAGCGTTCACTCATTGCAGACACCACCTTGGGCAGTGTTTAGACTTCTGCTCTGGAAATCCGAGTTGCCACTTGCAAAAAACTACAACCGCCAAGAAGAAGAGCTTCATAAACTGGTCTCTGTCCGGTAGTATAACCAGATTGTGCCAAGAGTGGAAACGTTGTGCTTCTATAAACACCTTGTCAAACAGGAGCGGAAGAGAGCAAACCCCAATCTTAACATCCTTTGAAGGTTGCCTTACAAAACAGGAAAAAGGAGAAGGAGCCGGTGTAATTTGTTTGAACTTCGAAGCGGCCTTTAACCGAGTCCCTTGTGATGAGATGGAAACAGAGGCGGGAAGGCTCCAGAGACGGGCGAGAGGGCAGAAAGGGAGGCCAAACCGTTTTCGGCAAAACATCCTTCAAAGAGCATCCTTTGCGGAGGTTGCCGTTCTGGAAGGGATTCGCATTCATAAACGTCTTTCTGGAAAAGGGAGCAAAAGGACACTCGGTGTCTATGTTTCTTTCTTCCTGATTAAATCAACGAAAGGCAACACATGCTTAACTTGGCCTTGCTCACATGGGGAAGTGAAAGCTATCCATAGTTTTCAGCACTTTGAGCTGTTTTTGGAGGAAGCGAGCATCATTTGATATGTTTGCGTGCAGAGAGGCAGCTACGGATTTTTAATTTACGTTTCATCTTTGTATATATTCTGAGTATTTCTATCCCACCAGAGCTGTGGTGGTGCATTGGGTTAAACCCTTGCGTCGGCGGAGCTGTTGACCCGAAGGCTGAGTTGCTGATCTCAAGGTTGGCTGTTTGAATTCACAAGACGGGGTGAGCTCCTGTCTGTCAGCTCTAGCTTGCGGGACATGAGAGAAGCCTCCCGTAACACATCTGGGTGTTCCTTGGGCAACGTCTCTGTAGACGGCCAATTCTCTCACACCAGAAGCGACTTGGAGTATGTTCTCATGATAAAAAACACAACCTTCTATCCCATCTTTCAGTCTCAAGGGCCCTTGGAGCAGCTGGAGACCAGGGTAGTCGTTGTACAAAGAGAATGACTTGTGATGGTGAAGGGACCATAAGCCAGAAAATAGTAAACTTTTGCTATGTAGCATATGCCCCTCCCTTCCTGTGAGCTGGTGCCTTTCTCCAGAAATTTCCAAGGAGAGAAGAAAGCTCAGAGTAAACAAGTGAGGTCATTGGTATTGCTTGTGCCAAAGTAGGTGTGGAAGGTGAGGAAGACCCTCAGCCATTGGTCAATTTTAGATAAGCCAAAGGTATATATTCTTTGTTTGTTGCGACATGTTTTTGCGATGGCCATTTGCATGGTATAGCCCTCGGGTATGTACGGCTATGGTGAAAATAAACTTTGCTTTTTGTATTTCTCACGAGACTGGGATTTCTGCCTGATTTCCCTCCTGAGCCAGGACCCTTTGAAGGTAATTGTCTTACAATGGTAAGATAAAAGGACACGCCGCAATCAATAAATGAATACACAAATCCAAAGCAGCCAGAATATCAGACTCATGGCACAAAGTTCTGACCAGCCACCAAAAGGATGACGTTGTGATTGTTGTCACATCTTGCTTTCATTGGCAACCGTGTCCTTTTTCGGATGTTGACAAGAACCGTTTTGGTGGACCATCTCCTTCTCTTCTTTAGAGTAAATTCATCTTGCGTTTGGTCCTCTTCCAAAGCCTCCAGAATGGGCTTTTCTGGCCGGAGACGTTCATGCCGTTGCCGCCAGATGGCAGCCGAATGAGAGAGAGAGAGAGAGAGAGAGAGAGAGAGAGAGAAGTATTCAGTCCCATTGTGGATTTTAACCATAATGAAGAGAGCTATCTTCTGAGAACCCGCTTGCATTAATATTTTACTAATTGGCGTTTTTACAGTGTCATTCAACCTTTTTTTTTTCCTTTTTCTTAAAAAGAAAAGAAACGCAGGTAGGTGCCTTCCAATAATGTGGAAGTCGATATCCGGAGCAGAAAGAAACAATTAAACTGAGGGAAGGAAAGCAATAATTTAGTAACTGTTTTAAGAATGTATGCTTTTCCATCCCTTCCCAAGTTTTAGAGCTGCAGCCGTAAAGAGCGGTCACCCTCACAGGGACTTTATTCGGCCGCGACGTGTGTATTTTGCAGGGCTGACATTGTTTTTTGGAAACTGGAAAGGCAAATGACTCCCCTTCTCCCCATGGATTTGCCAATGCTCAAGCCGTAACGCCATGCTGGGTGACAAACATGTGCAGGGTCATACTTATTTACTTATTTACTTTGCTTATTCTGCCCCTCTCCATCTTTTATGTCAGCCCACAGACCTAATTCCAGCTATCCTTTACCTCGCACCTCCCACTCTTGGGTGTTGCTCTTACTAAATTTATTATTGCAGGTAAATAATATTAATCATAATTGTTGTCGTTGTTCTCATTAGGTTAGTAAAGTTAATGGTTTCTCCTGACATTAAATCCAGTCGTGTCCGGGGGTTGGTGCTCATCTCCATTTCTAAGCCGAAGAGCCGGCATTTTCCGTAGACTCCTCCAAGGTCATGTGGACAATGGCATGACTGAATGGAGCGCCGTTGCCTTCCCACCGGAGCAGTACCTATTGACCTACTCACATTGTCCGCAGACACCTCCAAGGTCATGTGGACAATGGCATGATTGAATGGAGTGCCGTTGCCTTCCCATTGGAGCAGTACCTATTGACCTACTCACATTGTCCGCAGACACCTCCAAGGTCATGTGGACAATGGCATGACTGAATGGAGCGCCGTTGCCTTCCCACCGGAGCAGTACCTATTGATCTACTCACATTTGCATGTTTTTGTACTGCTAGGTTGGCAGAAGCTGGGCTAAAAGCTGTAGCTCACTCCACTCCCCAGATTTAAACCTGTGACCTCAGTGCTTTAATCTGCTGCACCACCGGGGGCTGCGATTGTTCTCATTATCACAAAAATATTTATAAGATTTAACAGGAGGAAGAGAAGAGGCTACAGGAAAGAGATATATGTGTGTGAACTAGGGCCTTGGAATTGATGCAAACTCTTAATAGGTGCCGGTGTGGGATCTTCTACGGAGAAGAATGGGGTGTTTGCAGCTAAGTAGAGAGTGACTACTGTATTCACTGCAATCTAACACCCACCTTTTTTGGTTAAATCACCTTGCCAAAACTAGGGTGGGCATTAGGTTTGCATAATATGATAATCTTAGTGCTGGATCAAAGCAAAAGAGGACGCTGCTTCAGGAGCACCTGAAGCTACTATTTGACGGATGCCCTCTATAATTTAATGACCAGAGCTCAATGCTATCTATGCGATCCTGGGATTTGTAGTTTGGTGAAGAACCAGCCTTCTTTGGAGGAAGAGACCCAAGACCTTGTGAAACTACAGACCCCTTGATTCCATAGCACTGAACCAAGGCAGTTAAAATAGTCAGATCTCCGACTGGCTTGCTTTGTAAAACTTTCTTCTTCTAAAGCCTGGAACTTCTATTTCCGTTCCAAGGTGAGAGGCAGAGTGTTTCCAAATATGAGCTGACGGGACAAAGAAGGCAAAACAGACCCCATTCCTATGGTTCCTCCAGACTTCTTTCGCCTTCTCCTGGGTTTTGGCCACAACTAATGAGCATACGATGTCCTGTCCCATCTAGAAGGTTTTCTTCCGACTGACCATCTCGGGAAGCAAGATGGATTGGACCAACCCTTTGGGGTCCCTGAGCATGGCTCTTCTCATTGGATTTGATGGAGGTATCCTGGTGAATGGCTCCCCGTTTGCTGGGGTATCTCCACCAAGAGAAGCCAAATGCTTCTGGGGCAGGCCGGGCTCGGCTGGTGCCGTTATTTATTTATTCATTTATTTGCAGTATTTATATTCCGCCCTTCTTTCTCACCCCAAAGGGGACTCAGGGCGGATCACATTGTATACATATATGGCAAACATTCAATGCCCATATACACATAGAACAAAGACAGAGACAGACGCAGAGGCAATTTAACTTTCTCCTGAGGGGATGTTCAATTCCGGCCACAGGAGGAAGCAGCTGCTTCATCATCCACTGCGACGGCACTTCCTCATTCCATCGGCAGCTGGATGATTTTTATGGAGTTGTAAATTAGTTAAATTAGCCTCCCCACTTTTATAAGTGGTACCTTAATTTCCTACATGATAGAAATCAATTCTACTGCAAAACATTTCTCATGTCTAAATAACCTCCAGATCTTCCAAGGGGGAAAACAGCACCTCTGTAGATGGCCTGAATGTATTGATCGTATAGATAATGTAGACAGGTTTACAGGGAAGTTGGTCCTTGAGTTAACTTGATCCTAGGTCATTCATGACTTTCAATATCGAAAACCGCACTTTCTACTAACAGGTGAAGTCTCAAAAGTCACTTTATACAGGTTGACTGAGCCCTTTCCACGGAGTCCGTTTCCGGGCGGACGAGGACGGAAACGCCGGGGTCGTAATTGTCTCCTCTTTGTATCAAAGCAAGCCGGCCACCAGCGTCCGATTTGCATTCCCCTCCATGCAGCGGAGGAAATATTTAAGTTGACAAATAGGATATTTAGCCGCACAACAGATACTTGGCAGTTTGTTATTAACAACTGTTACGGGCGTGATTTATTTGCTGTTGTAAAAAGGGCATTATTTTGTGAATATGATTCAGAAATTAGCTCCAGTTTAGCGAGGGGCCTTGACTGCCTGACCTCTTAATAGCCTTATAATGACGCCATTTACCATTCAGCGCCTTGCGCAAGTCACTCCGCGCAAGATGTGTTTTAAGGGACGGATGCTCACAGATCAGGCGGGCGTGCAGATGGCTCCTTCCGGGGAACGCACACATTCTCGGGGTTCAGGAACATGGGAGGTCGGTGGGGGGCCTCTGAAGACCCCATTGGCAGGCCCCCCGGGCCCCGCTTTTGTCTTCCATTAAGGCTGCATAATGACCTTCATTCGCGAGGACTACCATATACACGCCAAGAACATAACCTTAGGTACTCCTCTCTTGAGTTCCATTAGGATCAATGCCCGATTTCAGGTAGTCCAGGTTTTATGGTACCTACCATATAGACCCGAGTATAAGCCAACCCGAATATAAGCCGAGGCACCTAATTTCACCATAAAGAAACTGGGAAAACATTGATTCAAGTATAAGCCAAGAGTGGTAAATTTCAGAAATAAAAATACATTAATAAAATGTAAATTACATTAATTGAGGCATCCGTAGGTTAAATGTTTTTTGAATATTTACATCAAGCTCAAATTTAAGATAAGACTGCCCAACTCTGAACAAAAAGGAACTCTGCAAAAAGGAACTAGGCTTAAGACAGGGCTTAAGATGCCACTATTTCTGAGATGCCTTCCCCTTGGTCTGCAGAAGAGAATTGGGTTTAAAGACAGGGCTTAAAATACCACTATTTCTGAGATGCTTTCCTCTCAGTCTGCAGAAGAGAATTGGGTTTAAAGACAGGGCTTAAGACTTCTGGAGTAAGAACAACTACTTTCAGAGTAAGGACTGCACAATTAAACAGGAAGTAACACTTTCAAACCAGGGACAATTTTTTTTGCGACATAGTGTTATCACAACAGTATTATGTTATCAAAGAGATAGGTTACTGACGGTCTTAAAAATTCTATATTTTGTGCAGCTTGGGAGGAGTTAGTCCTTGACTGACTTGCAGTTGCTGCTCTGAAATAAAAGTGTGATTATTTTCCATTCAAAGTACTTGTGTCTGTTTCTCAACTTACCGTGTTTCCCTGAAAATAAGACAGTGTCTTATATTATTTTTTGCTCCCAAAAGTCTTATTTTCAGGGGATGTCTTATTTTTCCATGAAGAAGAATTCACATTTATTGTTGAACAAAAAAATGAACATTTATTCTATACTATATATTCAATATAACCAAACCAGACAAACTGTGACTTCTGTCAAGAATTTCTTATTACTACCATTCTTTCCATATACAACTGGTATGTACATTTACCAATCTTGCATGCTACGGTGTTTTGTTTGGTGGGCACTGGGCATGCTTCCAAACAAAAACTTTGCTAGGTCTTACTTTCAGGGGAGGCCTTATATTTAGCAATTCAGCAAAACCTGTACTAGGTCTTATTTTCTGGGGATGTCTTATTTTCAGGGAAACAGGGTAGAAGCTCCTCTTCTAAGTTAAATGGAGACAAAGCCAGATGCAGTTTCTTTCTATCTCCTTGGATAGTTATGAAGATGCGTTTCGCCATGAAAATATCTGTTTTGTGTGTGATATCGCAGGTATGGGCCATCGATCTCGATCTCCGTTATAGCGACCACCTGGCTTCAACTCAGCTCTTGCTTTATGTCACGAACGGAAAGCTGGATTGCAGTTTAAGCCGCTTCCAAGTGCAGCTCGTTCCAAAGAAACCCAAAAGCCGGCACGTCCAGAGACAACCACCCGAAGCGGTAAGTGATGGCCTCTCCAGATGATGATACCAACGGGCCCATCCGAAAAGAAAGATATTGGCTGGAGGTAGAGTTGTATTGGCCGCCCTGCTCCGTGTTGAACTGGCCCAGGTGTTCCTTTACTTCCAAATTGTAGAGACCCGTTGCAGCAAGGAAACAGATTGAAGCATTTATTTATTGAAGCACTAGATTTGAAGCATTTATTTATTTGCTACATTTATATCCCGCCCTTCTCACCCCGAAGGGGACTCAGAGCGGCTTACAAATTAAATTTACATACAATATTATATAATTAGCATAGCACAATACTGGTAATAAATTACCATATTGTACTATATCTATATATTGTAGTATTATTAATAATATTAATAATATTCATATTAATTCTCATCAAATACTTTCTGAAGAAACCCTGTGATGGATTCACCTTGGAGTCACCCTAAGTTGGACGTGGCTGGAAGGCACACAACAACAATGACAACAACAATAACACTGGTCTGTCTCGTCTTCAAACTGAGGATCCAAGACTCACCTAGCAAATGAGTTGAAGTACTTCCAGATGTCTTGTCCTCTGGGCTTTGCCTGAAGAATAGGGATGGCCAAGGAGAATATCTCCTGGCCCTTCTTTCATTCTTCTCAACCCAACGTCTCCTGTTGGAGCGCATGGTCCGGACACCTCTCCTCCTCCTCCTCCTCCTGGTCTTTCTTTCATTCTTCTCCATTGACTTAACCCTCAAGGATCTACCTTGTCTGGAATGAATCCAGAGATCTCATAACGGACCTCTTGGCTTTGCTGGCAAGACATCTCCTGTTGGAGCTCATGGTCTGGACACCTCTCCTCCTCCTCCTCCTCCTCCTCCTCCTCCTCCTCCTCCTCCTCCTCCTCCTCCTCCTCCTCCTCCTCCTCCTCCTCCTCCTCCTGGTCTTTCTTTCATTCTTCTCCATTGACTTAACCCTCAAGGATCTACCTTGTCTGGAATGAATCCAGAGATCTCATAACGGACCTCTTGGCTTTGCTGGCAAGACATCTCCTGTTGGAGCTCATGGTCTGGACACCTCTCCTCCTCCTCCTCCTCCTCCTCCTCCTCCTCCTCCTCCTCCTCCTCCTCCTCCTCCTCCTCCTCCTCCTCCTCCTCCTCCTCCTCCTCCTGGCCCTTCTTTCATTCTTCTCCATTGACTTAACCCTCAAGGATCTACCTTGTTTGGAATGAATTCAGAGATCTCATAACGGACCTCTTGGCTTTGCTGGCAAGACATCTCCTGTCGGAGCACATGGTCCGGACACCTCTCCTTCTCCTTTTCTCCTCCTCCTCCTCCTCCTCCTCCTCCTCCTCCTCCTCCACCACCACCTCCACCACCATCACCACCACCTCTTCCTCTTCCTTCGTGTCCCAACGCCATTCCAAGAAGTGTCCGAATACAGCAGTCTGGAGGTCCATGAGCTTCCGACCCCTTGTTCTTGTCAAGCCACCACTTTGAGGCCGAGAGGAGTAAATTAGATATGATTAGTCCCAGGAGGACGTGTTTTAGAAAGGAAAAGTAATCAAGTCGCGGACTTCTTAATTAAAATTCTGTCAGGATTAACGTAAATTTGTCACTCCTGGCCCGGAAGCTCTCCCGCCACCCAATTCCTATCATTCCTTTGAATTTTCCTTGGCGCCGACAAAAAGATCCCCCCCCCCCAGTTGGTTGGAGTTATCTTTGAAAGAACCCAAAAAGGAAATAAAACCGGAGACAAATCTTTTTCCAGCCCATGATCTGTAATGAATGATTAAGTAAAAACACTTTATGTGAAATTATGATGTTAATAATGCTGCTGTCCCTGCAAATTTATTACACATTCACCAGGCTGCTTGCTTTGATTTTGATAAAACGGAGCGGGGACCGAGCGCGAGGGATGGTTTTTTATTTTTAGAAATCTCCTTTTGCGACAGAGAGAGAGAGAGAGAGAGAGCCCATTTCCTAGATACTGCTGCTACTGTAATTATGTACAAAACCAATCACTCATTATACTTAGGATACATTATCTTCGAGACAGATGAGGCTAAATAAGCAAGACATTAATAATTCATCCGGCAGTTCATTATGCATGTGTTTGCCTGCTTTGTAGCTGAAATAAGCACCTCATCAAACCCAGGCTTGCGCTTAAACAATAGTTCTGTGTTATTGCCGCCGCATTCAAGTTTACGCTTGTTAAACTGCCGCTTGGATTATTTTATCAAGCATTCATTTATTTTTACCGGTGGCCTGCTGTCGGCAAAAACAAGTTTCCAAAAGCGGTGGGTGGTTTTCTGGCTCTTCCAAAAACTACAGCTCCAGGTAAGGAGCCAACTGTGCCAAGACTACGCTCACGTGTGCACAGCTTCCTTGTGTTTGTGTGCACTCGCTGTAACCGAAATGTCAGTGGAAAAGAGTGACTTGCTGGATTCTTAACCTTGGGAACTGGAGCCTGTTTGTGGAGGCTGGAGGATGTCTGTGTGAGCAGACATCCGTGCCACATACACATACGGGTTTTCACTTTTATTATGGATTTAGATTAGATTTAGATTAGATTTAGATTGAGATTAGATTTAGATAGATTAGATTACAAGCAAATACAGTTCAGAGTCAATCAAATAGGTTTAAATCAGTGATTCCCAAAGTGGGTGCAGCTGCAGAAGAGATAGAATATTTATTTATTTATTTATTTATTTATTTACAGTATTTGTATTCCGCCCTTCTTTCTCACCCCGAAGGGGACTCAGGGCGGATCACATTATAACACACATAGGGCAAACATTCAATGCCCATAAACACATCCAACAGAGACTGAGAGACACACGCAGAGGCAAGTTAACCTTCTTCTGAGGGGATGTTCGATTCTGGCCACAGGGGGGAGCGGCTGCTTCATCATCCACACTGACGGCACTTCCTCATTCCAGGTCGTAAATTAGTTAATCTTGCCTCCCCACTTATAAGTGGTACCTTACCTCCTACTTGATAGATACAACTATCTTTCGGGTTGCTAGGTCAGCAACGAGCAGGGGCTATTTTTTATTTTTAATTGACGGGTGCTCACCCCGCCACGGGCTGGCCTCGAACTCATGTTTGGGATATGTTTGGGATTCTCTCTTGAGAACCATCCTTCACAGCCTTCAGGGAATGGGAGTTGCCCCACAACATGAGATAGGTTTCCGCTCAGAGAGAGCAAAGGAAAGGTTAATTGGAAGGTCAGAAAGACTTTGGGAGAAACAGTCCTTGAAACCCAGGCGCAGAAGGGACGAACTCATGGCTTCTTGGTCAGGTTTGAGCTTCAATTGGAGCTGGTTTCCTGGTCTCTTCAGGGCAGACAACATTGCCTTAAAACCAAGTTCACGTTTAGCTCTGAAGTTGCCTGAAATAGTGTTGTCTTGGAAAAGTTCCCGTTTTCATCCCTATGGATTAATGCCTATGTTCCCGTTTCATGCTTATGGATTTATGGGTTTTTGCCTATGCTCTTGACTTTATGGATTTCATGCCTTCATGGATTATTTTTACCTTGCTATCTTTGACTATTGACTTTTGTATTTTGGACTACTGTTAACACATTTATTACGATTTTACCATTTATGTGTTTCAAATGCAATTTTATTCTGAGGCCCTCCTGGAAACCTGAAACCATGGATAGTAGTGACCCGATATCTTTGACTTCTAGCTCACGTTTGCCATAGAAGCACACTGGAGGACCCAGAGAGGCCCAGAAACCCTTCCAGGGAGTGGGATGCATTTTGGAGCATGGGAAACGAAGCCATGGGTGGCCAATGGGACGCATTCTGCTTTTTCCTTCCCAGGGCCCCATTGTCAGCCGCTATGCCGTCATGAGCACTTCGATCAGACACGCCAACCTGTCCATCATCTACTACAGCGTCTTCCTTCAGATGTGCAAAGCGCATGGGATTGGATATGATCTCGAGGTGGGAAGCGTGTGGGCTGTATATCTGAATGCAACTTTGAATAAGTTTTAGTGGATGTTGACTGCAAGTTTTAATACTGTTATGTTAATACTGTTATATGATAATAACAACAACAATTTGGACATGCCATCAACTTGGGTCACCTTAGTGTCACCATCAGTCGGAAACAACTTGAAGACACACTGCAAATAAAATATTTATTTATTACAGTTGTATACTGTATACCAGGCATGGTCCAGCTTGGACCCTCTAGGTGTTTTGGACTTCAATTCCCATAATTCCTAACAGCTTGAGTGGCTGAAGCCTCCCACAAGGATGGTAAAAACATCAAACATCCAGGCTGTCTCTGGGCAACGTCCTTGCAGACGGCCAATTCTCTCACACCAGAAGCGACTTGCAGTTTCTCAAGTTGCTCCTGATACGAAAAAAAAATTGGAACATATGAATGAGCTTCTAGCCATCACAGACAACTTCTTCTAAAAGGAAAGTGGATTTTGGGTCCCAAATGTCTTAGCAATGCACTTTCTTTTTCGATGACAACCCCTTTTTGTTAGCGAATAATGCACAATATCTATAATAATACAGAACAAAAATGTATGTGTATATACACACTTGAAAACTCCCAAAGTTAGATTATGACATGGAAATTGTACCTTTGTTGATGATATCTTGAAAGCTACATTAATTAATACATTGCAGCGTACCTTTCACATTGAGTCCTAAATTAAATGCATCTGATCCTTTCCATGTGATACAGTCTTGCTAGCATCATGTTAAATGAAGAATAAAAAATTAATTTCTAGGTCCTGACATGTCCTGTCTCCAACAGCTAAGAGAAGGGAGCATTTTTATCCCCTTTGAAGACCAGAAGAGACACAGATTTGGGATGATGTAAGTATCCAAAAGCAGTTCCAGGCCTGGATACTGTTTGTCGTTTCCTAGTTTCACATCCCACCCCCTGCCTTCTGCTGGTCTTCTGTGTCAAAATTATCTCAAAAGATTGCTCATTAATAGATGCAGGTTAATGAGCATGCGAAGAAGTCATGAAATGCTGCAAGAGGACCTGGAGATGTCCCTCAAACGAGGGGTTGCCTGTGGAAGGGACCTTCTTGCGCCCCGGACAGGAGTGGGCTCTTCTGAGGCAGAGTTGCATCCTCCCAGAAATTTGCAATCCATCGTTTCGGATACATACAGATATATATTATTATATTTATTATAATTAATTATAATTTATTATTATTATTTTATTGTATGACACAGCAAACAAGATAGACATGCTGGATTTCATATCACAAAATCACAAGTCGAACCCTTCCCAAGCGTCTAGGACTGTGTGATGTATTTTTGGATGATGCACACAGATCCCAGTCGGGTGGCCTTTTGCAGTTGGCAGATTGTGATTTTGTCAATGTCTATTGTTTCCAAATGCCGGCTGAGATCTTTTGGCACGGCACCCAGTGTGCCCATCACCACCGGGACCACCTGCACTGGTTTCTGCCAGAGTCTTTGAAGTTCAATCTTGAGGTCCTGAGAGCGGCTGAGTTTTTCCTGTTGTTTTTCGTCAATGCGACTGTCACCTGGGATGGCAACATCAATGATCCAAACCTTTTTCTTTTCCACAACTGTGATGTCTGGTGTGTTGTGTTCCAGAACTTTGTCAGTCTGGATTCGGAAGTCCCACAGTATCTTTGCGTGCTCATTTTCCAATACTTTAGCAGGTTTGTGATCCCACCAGTTCTTTGCTGCTGGGAGGTGGGACTTGAGGCACAAGTTCCAATGAATCATTTGGGCCACATAGTTGTGCCTCTGTCTGTAGTCTGTCTGTGCAATTTTCTTACAGCAGCTGAGGATATGATCAATGGTTTTGTCATTATTATTATTATTTTTAAGTTCAGTCTACCATGTGACAGATTTTCCATTTATACTGTCTGGTCAGTACTTGCTTGTGCTGGACACACTAACCACAGCACTGGAAGATGGCAGTGAACTCTGAGAAGTGGATGAATGGGAAGATACACCTAACCAGTTCCAACCATTTTGGGGGTCACTGGTCTGGCCTGGCAAGCTTTGCCCAACTGCTAAGTAAGGGCTGCTTACCGGGCACCTTCTTCCACTTTCTATTATGACAAGGTCCCTCAAAGATCTCAGGAAATGTGTCCAGTGCAGAACGAGTGCGGGAGCTGCTTCTCGTTTGCTTGAATGATGCTCCCATTTGCGTCCACAAAGTGACACTGGGTCTCCGTGGGTCTGATGGCACCACCCCTGAGCTCCTGAGAGCAGAGACCACCACGAATCCTCTCAATGGCCCAGGTCGTGTTGAAGATGATGCCATCATTGCCGAATTGGACCCAGCCGCTCACATCAGAGAGCTTGCTTTAGGTGGGATGCCCAACCCCACTGAAATCTGTCGCACCTCAGGTTAGCTTCACCTTGCTAAAGACACCAAGCCACACACAGGAAGTAGTCTTTTGTAGTTTATTTAAGAAATAGGCAACGGATAGTTCATAAAAGGGTAAAAGATCAGTTCCAAAAGATAGGTACAAAATCCAGGCTGTAAGCAATAAGTCCATAGGGACACTGAGCATAGAACAAGGTCCTTTTCATGGAAGCCAAAAGTCCCAACAGAATATATCCATGAGATATTACAGGAAGGCAAACTTGGCACAGGAAAGCAGACTTGCTTCTAGATCACGCAATGGAGTTGCATTGACAGAGAGCTCTCTCTCTATGAGCAGACTGTTTTAAATGCATGACATAAAGGCGTTCCTTTGCCCTTTGAACTCTCGTTTATTGGCTATGCGAAGGCTTCTCCGCAACCCTCTAAATTCCAGTCTCGTAGCCCGATCGAGATCCCCAGAGTCAAGGCCACTGAGCTCATTATCAGACAACAAAGTGCTATCCTCCCTTTCCACTCCCTGCACCTGAAATTCCTCGTTAGAAACAACATCATGATTTATTCCCATGGGAACAACTCCCTGCTCTTCATCTCCCACAGCTGGAACGCTCCTATAATTCCCAGCATCAGAATCATCTGCCCATCCAACTACAGGTCCTTTCTGCCACTACTATTTTGCACTTTACTGAGAAATCTACCTCTCCCATTTGATATATTTTGCACTTTGGCCCAAATCCTTGTTTTTACTCTTCTGCTTTTAATATCTTATGTTATATGTTGATTATTATGATGGTTTTATCGATATTGATGTTTTATTGTTGGTATAATTGTTTATCATTTTATTGTTGTATGTTTTCGGGCTTGGTCCCCATGTAAGCCGCTCCGAGTCCCCATTGGGGAGTTGGGGCGGGGTATAAAAATAAAGTTATTATTATTATTATTATTATTATTATTATTATTATTATTATTATTATTATAAATTCATCCTGAACCCCATCATTATGCACATATAACCCAGAATCCTCATCAGAGTCATGCAAAGGCACATCAGAATCACACAAAGTCAAAGGCTGAACAACAAAATCTATCTCTCTGAAACGATCGATTGCAAACTTCTGGGAGAATGGTGTTCTCCACGGCCAAGGCATTTCGTACCGCAGGCAGATACGTGAAACTGAAAGGCTTTGGGCGGCTCAAGCCCTTTGCCCTTCCGCAACTCCTTGATTAACAAATATTATTTACCACACCCATCCTTTGTGCCTACACGCTAAAACGGGGCCCCTCGTTCCTATCTCCCCGAAGATTTCCGCCTTCCGGAGATTGGAAATGCTCATTAAATCCCACTGTACGAACGGGCCCCGAACGAGAGGGCAATTGTTTTTGAGCAGGCGAGGAACGGACTCATTGGCAAAGCCATTTGTTTGGATATCATTAACAGAACCGTTGGAGAGCATCTCCGGGGGGTCCTCATGACCTTTGCTCAGCATCTCTTCATCATCTATCAAGAATTATCCGCACCTAATATGCATGCCGAGACCAATTTTAAGGTGAGGTGTTAATTAACTAACGATCCCAGTTTAGATTTTGTTGGAAAATGCCTCCTGCGGTATGATAAACAAGTGCTAAAGCATCCTGCGTTTGTGTTTCTTAGCAGCACATGTTTTTACCGCAGGTGGGTCAATACTCTGAGACTCCCAGCGAATCCGTTAGTTAAATTTAAGGAGGTTTTTGTGGCTGCGGTAATTCAGGTTGGCTTGGGCTGGGAGGAAACGAAATCCTCACGCAGGTAAGGCTCCGAGAGGCACATCCAAAATAGGCCCAATTCTTTGAACTGGCAGCTGAAGAAACAGAAAAACGTCTTTATTCCCCTTCCCTACCACCTGTGCTTCTTTCCTTCACAAAAGGGAACCATTGAGCTTTTATATTGCCTACAAATCCAGATTATTGTCCGAGATTCATAGAGCTGGGAGAGACGGCAAAGGCCATGCTGCCGGCATCCTACACAACTCAAACCCTCCCAAAAGATGGCCACCTGGCCTTTCTTGGAAGTGAGTTCGCATCCCTCTGAGCCAATCTGTTCCATAATGAAATAATAATAATAATTATAATTATAATTATAATAATAAGTTTATTTATATCCCGCCTCCATCTCCCCCGAAGGGGACTCGGGGCGTCTTACAGCAAAATCAGATACAAAACAATGATAAAATAAAATATGAAACATCAAAGAACAATAATAAAAACCAATAATAATATATACACAGCAGCCGAAAAAACACAATAGCACTCAATTGGTGCTTGGAGGGGACCTGTTTTCTTGCCATTTGAATGCAGATGTTCACATCCTAGCAATAGCAGCAGCAGACACCTTCGCTCCATCTCCAACATGGCATCGAATCACATGTTCCTGGGTTGTAAATATCATTTCTGAATCGAATCCCAGGAGAGTAAAAACTTCAGAGTTGGAAGCAACGAGTCCTCTTGCCAGATGACAAGAATTTACCTGTTCTTGGAATAGAAGCTACTGTAGATGGAATCTCTTTATATGCCAGAGAATAGGAACTTGGTTGTTGTATGTTTTCCGGGCTGTGTGGCCATGTTCCAGAAGTATTCTCTCCTGACGTTTCGCCCACATCTATGGCAGGCATCCTCAGAGGTTGTGAGGTATATGGAGAAACTAAGCAAGGAAGGTTTATATATGTGGAAAGTCCAGGGTGAGAGAAGAACTCTTGTCAGTTGGAGGCCAATGTGCATGTTGTAGTTAATCGCCTTAATTCGCATTGGGCGAAATGTCAGGAGAGAACATGGCCATACAAACATACAACAACTCTGTGATCCCGGCCATGAAAGCCTTCGACAACACGTTGAATAGGAACTTGTTTGCGTCCTCCCTTCTTGCCATTTGAATCCACTGGTTCCAATGTGAGGTTTCCCCCTTTCTTGCCACTGGATCCATTAGTTCGTGTTCTAGTTTCTGCAAGTCTAGCTGCTACAGGAACCGAACAACTCCCTTCCTAAAACAGCTCCACTGGCTGCCAATCAGCTGCCCGGCCCAATTCAAGGTGCAGGTCATGACCTATCAAGCCCTAAACAGTTCGGGCCCCACCTATCTTCGCGACCGCCTCTCCCCCGATGCCCCAGTGCGGACCCTTAGATCCTCCGGTGAGGCGCTCCTCTCGATCCCAAGTACGGCTGGTGGGGGTGAGAGAGAGGGCCTTTTCGGTGGTGGCCCCCCACCTCTGGAACGCCCTACCCAAAGAGATTAGTTTAGCTCCATCAGTAACATCTTTTCGTAGGGAATTGAAAACTTGGTGGTTCCAACAGGTTTTTGGAAATGACTGCTCTGAGCCCCTAGACACTATATTTAGCCCAGTGGTTCCCAAACTTATTTGGTCTTCCGCTCCCTTTCCAGAAAAAATATGACTCAGCGCTCCCTGTAAAGGGGGGCGTGGCTTAGAGGGGTGGGTGTGGCTCCTGCTCACGAGGGCGGGGCTGAGCCTCTCCCCAGTCCAAGATGCGGGGCTGCGAGGGGAGGGGGGCGGGGCCAGAAATGGGCAGCCAGGACTGGGATGGGCGAAGTTACGAGCTCTGAGGCAGGGCTGAGTTTCTATCTCAGGACACAGGGGGCGGGGCTAGAGGAGGGGGCGGAGCCTCTCCCCAAGTGCCTGACGGGGCTGAACCTCAATACCCCGCCCCTGTGTGTTAACCAGCGCCTCAGGGGAGGTCTACAGAGGCTCAGCCCTGTCTCGTGCTCTTGGGAAGAGGCCCCGCCCCCACCCCAGCCCTGCCCTTTAGTCCTAAAAGGCCTCTCAGGAGAGGTGTAGAGGCTCAGCCCTGTCTCAGGCTCTTGGAAGGAGGCCCCGCCCCCTTCCCTAGCTCCGCCTTCTGTGTCCCAACAAGCGCTTCAGGAGAGGTATAGATTCTCAGCCCTGTCTTGGTCTCTTGGGAAGAAGCCACGCCCACTCTTCTAGCTCCGCCCCCGTGTCCTAATAGGTGCCATCACCACCCCCCTGGATTGCTGCAGTGCCCACCAGGGGGCGGTAGCGCCCACTGTGGGAATCACTGATTTCGCCATTAGATAGAAACTTGGGGTCTGGATTAGTTTTGGAAGCGATGGTCCAGTCATCCCTAGAGGCCTCCCTGGCCGCTCCATGGCTGCTGTCCTGCACCTTTCCTGCTCCTTGGTCTTGTTACGGTGTTTGTTTTTCAGTCCTATCTGATGGCTATGCCGTGGGCTGAAGTGGTGCAACCCTGGCCTGGGTTCCCTGTCTATCAGCCACACTTCACCCCTGGCTTATGCCTATACAGTAGAGTCTCGCTTATCCAACATTTGCTTATCCAACGTTCTGGATTATCCAACGCAACCTGCCTCCCTCTCGGATCCACAGCTGTTTCCCTAAGCAGCGAGGACTGAACTTTTTACGGATTTAATTTCTGACAATGTTGTTATTATAAGATCATTTTGTGCAATCTATCTCTAATGGAAGTCAATTTATTAGTTGCCAATGTTTTTGTAGTCAATGTTTTCAATACATTGCAATGTTTTGGTGCTAAATTCGTAAATACAGTAATTATTACATAGCATTACTGCGTATTGAACTACTTTTTCTATCAAATTTGTTGTATAACATGATGTTTTGGTGCTTAATTTGTAAAACCATAACCTAATTTGATGTTGAATAGGCTTTTCCTTAATCCCTCCTTATTATCCAACATTTTCATTTATCCAACGTTCTGCCAGCCTGTTTATGTTGGATAAGTGAGACTCTACTGTATTTATTACGTGAGTTTTACCCTGGCCCATATTGCCACCTTGTTCACTTTATATATTACTAGCTTTGCCCGGTCACGCGTTGCTGTGGCTTATGGGAATCCTTTGTTGGCCAGGTGGAATAGCAGTGAATAGCCTTGCAGCCTCAAAGCCAGGCCGTTTTCTGGAGTAGCTGGAGCTTTTTGTTGTATGAAGGTAGAGGCATGGATGAGGGGTTGTGCTGCCAAGTTTAGTGTTTCTGGGATGTGTAGTTTTGTTGTTTTGTCCTAGGCCGAAATGTCATTACCCTTTTATATATATAGATACCCATTGGCTCTAGAATCACCCAAGGGTGCTGTTGAAATTGTTTTTATTCATTGTCTTAATTGTTTTTAAATGTTTGGAATTTTAAACATGGTTGTTAATGGTTATTACACTGGTTTTTGTATCTTGTTTGACATATATGTATTGAATGTTTCATTATATTATTTGAGTCCCACACGGGAGATGGAGCGGTATATAAATAAAGTGTTGTTGTTGTTGTTGTTGTTGTTGTTGTTGTCTAAGCCTTTGTTTGTGTCGCAGGGGGCTGTCCAAGACGTGGAGAGCATCCTGGGGGTCGCTGAGGAAAACAAGATGCGGTTTGACAAGGAGGAGAAAGAGGAGGAGGCCAAGGCACGCGGGACAACGAAATAGGAGAATTTTTTAAGAAGTTACTTTCCTTCATCCTGATCCTCCTGTCTGGAGGGAAATAAATGAATATTGATCTATTCTTCTAATAAAATGTGATGTGCTGATTTTTAAAACAATAGTTGCCCACAGAGGTGGGGGGGGGCAAGGGCACACTGAGCTTTCGATGCAATAATAATAATAATAATAATAATAATAATAATAATAATAAAAAATAACTTTATTTTTATACCCCGCTACCATCTCCCCGAAGGGACTCAGGGCGGCTTACATGTGGCTAAGCCCACAAATAACAAACATAATAAAACACATCAAATAAAAGATATCTATCTGTATATAGTGTGTATATATATGAATCTATATAACGTATATGAATCTATATCTATAGTGTGTGTGTATATATATACTGTATATATGAATGTATATCTGTCTATAGTGTATATATATGAATCTCTATCATCTATCTATCTATAGTGTTATGTATATATACTGTATATATATGAATCTATATCTATCTGTATATAGTGTATATATATGAATCTATATAATGTATATGAATATCTATCTATCTATAGTGGTGTGTATATATACTGTATATATGAATCTATATCTGTCTATAGTGTATATATATGAATCTATATAATGTATATGAATCTCTATCTATCTATAGTGGTGTGTATATATACTGTATATATATCTGTCTATAGTGTATATATATGAATCTATATAATGTATATGAATCTCTATCTAGCTATAGTGGTGTGTCTATATACTGTATATATGAATCTATATCTATCTGTCTATAGTGTATATATATGAATCTATATAATGTATATGAATCTCTATCTATCTATAGTGGTGTGTATATATACTGTATATATGAATCTATCTGTATATAGTGTATATATAGGACTCTATATAATGTATATGAATCTCTGTCTATCATCTACCTATCCAGTGTGTGTGTATATATACTGTATATATGAATCTATATCTATCTGTATATAGTGTATACATATGAATCTATATAATGTATATGAAACTCTATCATCTGTCTATAGTGTTGTGTATATATACTGTATATATGAATCTATATCTGTCTATAGTGTATATATATGAATCTATATAATGTATATGAATCTCTATCTAGTGTTGTGTATATATATATATATACTGTATATATAAATCAATATCTATCTGTATATATTGTATATATATGAATCTATATAATGTATATGAATCTCTGTATTGTGTGTGTGTATATATATATATATATATATATATATATATACTGTTTATATGAATCTATATCTATCTGTGTATATATATATATATAATTTATTTCCATCATTTCTATCCCACCCTTCTCACCCGAAGGGACTCAATATTAATACATATATATATATATATATATATGAATCTATATAATAGATAAAGGCCTCCCATATGTTGAGTCCATACAACATATACATGAAAATATAAACCATATAAATATGAAAATATATATGTTAAATCATTGTGTAACTATATATATGTGTGTGTGTGTGAGAGAGAGAAAGTTCCTACTAACTGTGTGTGTGCATATATTTATAAAAATAAACATAAGAATGTATGAGCGAATGAATAGGTATGATTAGGGAAGCAGGACCTTTTCTACGCATGCGCTTTCGGCGAGCGGGGGGGGGGGAAAGAGGCGGAGGCAAGGGCGGGAAAGTCTTGCGCAGGCGCAGAGGCAGCCCCGCGCAGGCGCAGAAGGCAGGCAGGAAGAGTGGGCGGAAGTTTGGACACAGTAAATACATAGAGATGATATGTGCCAGTAAGTCTCTTCGGAAGCAGTTGCAAATGTTGTTGTTGTTGTTTATTGTTTATTATTCTTATTCTGAGGAGGAAGGAAAGGCAACTCAAAGAAAGGTTGAAAGGGCCTCATCCCTTGGGCCTTCCCAGGTCGTATTCTGAGGGAAGGAGGTAATTCGGTCTCTCAGAAGTCGCTTTTATTGTTTATTATTATTATTATTATTATTATTATTATTATTATTATTATTATTATTATTAGGAGAGCCTCTCAGAGAAATGTAAGGCACCTGAAGGCAGGGAAAGGAGCCTTATCAGTATTTATTTATTTGTTAGCGACATTTATATCCCGCCCTTCTGGGCGGTTTACAAGTATATATACATACAATATGTTATATTATACGACTATATTACAATATTATTAGTAATACTGCATGTAATATAAATACAGTAGAGTCTCACTTATCCAACATAAATGGGCCGGCAGAATGTTGGATAAGCGAATATGTTGAAATAATGAGGGATCAAGGAAAAGTCTATTAAACATCAAATTAGGTTATGATTTTACAAATTAAGCACCAAAACATCATGTTATACAACAAATTTGGCAGAAAAAGTACAGTAGAGTCTCACTTATCCAACATAAACAGGCCAGCAGAAGCTTGGATAAGCAAATATCTTGGATAATAAGGAGGGATTAAGAAAAAGCTAATTAAACATCGAATTAGGTTATGATTTTACAAATTAAGCACCAAAACATCATGTTATACAACAAATTTGACAGAAAAAGTACAGTAGAGTCTCACTTATCCAACATAAACGGGCTGGCAGAAGCTTGGATAAGTGAATATCTTGAACAGGGCCGTAGCCAGAAAAAAATTTCGGGAGGGGTTTTGAAAATTTGGGGGGGGGGGGGTTGAACCCCTAGCACACACCTCTCCCCGCTACAAACTTGTCAATATCTGCTTGAGATAGTGCCTGGAAGGACTCTTAATGTTTTGCGTCTCATAGACTTAGCATGGGGATTTGGTTAACCAGTTAAAATTCATGAGTAAACCAGTTTTTTTTTATAACCTGAAAAATTTCGGGGGGGGGGGGGGTTGAACCCCTAAAACCGCCCCCTCGCTACAGGCCTGATCTTGGATAATAAGGAGAGATTAAAGAAAAGCCTATTAAACATCAAATTAGGTTATGAATTTACAAATTAAGCACCAAAACATCATGTTATACAACAAATTTGTCAGAAAAAATAGTTCAATATGCAGTAATGCTATGTAGTAATTACTGTATTTGTGAATTAAGCACCAAAACATCACAATATATTGACAACATTGACTACAAAAACATTGACTACTAAAAGGCAGACTGCGTTGGATAATCCAGAACGTTGGATAAGCAAATGTTTGATAAGTGAGAATAATAATAATAATAATAAAACTTTATTTATACCCCTCCACCATCTCCCTGTGGGGACTTGGGGCGGCTCACAATGTTACAAATGTTGTATAAATACGAGTTGTATTAGACACCTCCAAGGTCATGTGGCCATAGGCATGACTGCATGGAGCGCTGTTACCTTCCCGCCGGAGCGGTACCTATTGATCTACTCACATTGGCATGTTTTCGAACTGCTAGGTTGGCAGGAGCTGGGGCTAACAGCGGGCGCTCATGCCGCTCACAGGGTTTTAATCAGACCTTTCGGTCTCCAGCTCAGTGCTTTAACTCACTTTGCCACTGGGGCTCCTTGTTAGGGTTGTTTACCGTTTATTATTATTATTATTATTATTATTAGGAAAACCTTTAATAATATTAATATTATTATTATTTAATATTATTATTAGTAAACCCTTGTTGTTTACTGCTTATTATTATTATTATTAGGAAAACCTCTTGGAGAAGGAAGAGATAGTTGAGGAGGGGACAAAGCACACTCTGCTGTAGTCTGTCCAGCCGGTTCCTGGAGAGAAGAGAAGGGGTGCTGACCCGCGGGTGCAGAGGCGCATGGGAAGGCAAGGTCAGGTGGGCGGCCTGGCCCTGGCCTTGCAGAAGGCGCATGGAGGGCTCCTCCGGCTGGTGTTGCTGCACCCCGCAAAGGGCCCGGCCAAGCCCCTGGCCTCGGAGGTGCTGACCCGCCACCTGCTGCAGCGGGGTTTGCCCCACTGGACCTCCTTTTGCGTCAAGTACAGTGCCGTGCACAATGACCAGTTTGGCCGCTCCCACTTCAACTGGGAGGTGAAGGGCGCCAACTACCACATCCTGCGCACTGGCTGCTTCCCCTTCATCAAGTACCACTGCTCCCGGGCCCCACGGCAGGACCTGGCCGCCCAGGACCGCTTCTTCACGGCCCTCAAGTTGATCAACCTGGGTGAGCGGGGCCTTTGGGGGGTTATTGCGCTCTTTCTGTGAGCGAGGAAAGCAAGCTCTTAAGTCTCTTAAGTGGGCTGGAACAGCACACACAGGCATACAGGAGAGTTTTTATTTCAGATCAGGAAAGATTTTATCTTGCAGTTCAGTGGCATGTAATATAAACAGCTCTGCGCAAAAATCACACACTCTCCTTCCCTTACTCTCAGCAAGTTCTCCAACGCAGATCGCTCTCTCCAGCGTCTGTCAATGATCAACACCAACACACAACAACACCAACACACTTACACCAACCAACCCACAACATGTCAGCAGTTTTACTTTTATCCAAAACCATGCCAATCAGGCATGGGCAAACTTCAGCCCTCCAGGTGTTTGGACTTCAATTCCCACAAATAGATAGATACAGTAGAGTCTCACTTATCCAAGCCTAGCTTATCCAAGCCTCTGGATTATCCAAACCATTTTTGTAGTCAATGTTTTCAATATATCATGATATTTTGGTGCTAAATTCGTAAATGCAGTAATTATAACATAACATTATTGCGTACTGAACTACTTTTTCTGTCAAATTTGTTGTATAACATGATGTTTTGGTGCTTAATATGTAAAATCATAACCTAATTTGATGTTTAATAGGCGTTTCCTTAATCCCTCCTCATTATCCAAGATATTCGCTTATCCAAGCTTCTGCCGGCCCGTTTAGCTTGGATAAGTGAGACTCTACTGTACTATATAAATCATTAAAATGCTACATAAATCGATGGTGAGATGCACTCTTAAAATACTGCATAAAATACTGTATGAATTGGCACTTCCATAGGTAGCAAAGGCTGTCCCTTCAAACACACAGGAATACACAACTAAAGCACTCCTGAGAGATGGCCATCCAACCTTTGCTTAAAAACCTTCAAGGAAGAATACAGTAGAGCCTCACTTATCCAACACTTGCTTATCTAACATTCTGGATTATCCAAGCCATTTTTGTAGTCAATGTTTTCAATATATCGTGATATTTTGGTGCTAAATTCATAAATACAGTAATTAAAACATAACATTACTGCGTATTGAACTACTTTTTCTGTCAAATTTGTTGTAAAACATGATGTTTTGGTGCATAATTTGTAAAATCATAACCTAATTTGATGTTTAATAGGCTTTTCCTTAATCCCTCCTTATTATCCAACATATTCGCTTATCCAACATTCTGCCAGCCCGTTTATGTTGGATAAGTGAGACTCTACTGTATTTGGGGTGCTGATTCAGAAAATTGCATTGGATAGACCACATCAGTCTATACCAGACAAGGGCTGTTAGGAATTGTGGGAGTTGGAGTCCAAAACACCTGGAGGGCCCAAGGTTGCCCGTGCCTGGTCTCGGTGCAGGGCTAAATCAAATGGGGTTTGCTTGGTTCTGATTTGTTTTGGTCATTTCCTTCTTTTCTCTTCTTCAAAAGGCATCCCAACTTTGTTGTATGGAATTGGCTCCTGGTTCCTTGCCAGAGTCACAGAGACGGTTCACACGCAGCATGGCCCGGTCACGATTTACTTCCTCAATAAAGAAGACGAAGGGGCCATGTACTAGACAGAGAGAGGCAGCGAGATCACACTGCCGTGGCTTATGACAGCTTGGGTTCTGCCACTTCAAAGTCCAGGTATCGGGATGGATGGATGTTTGCCATCTGCTCTTAGGAAAACATTTCCCCCTTCTTCCTTGGGTAGCATTTTGGTTTTCTTTGGGTCTGGTAAAGACATAGAAGGCACAATGGAGAAAGGACCCAACCTGGGACATCACTTGAATCTATTCTGGTCCCCAGAAATTTGTTCTAGCTCTTAAAGCTGATTTTATTTTTTTATATATATAATATATATATATATATTAGCCAGCAATATATTAGCCAGCAATATCATGTGTGAGAACAAACTACACATAATCAGTAGAGAAGAAGAAAAATATATATATAGTGCATGTTTCTTCTTCTCTACTGATTATGTGTGTAGTTTGTTCTCACACATGATATTGCTGGCTAATTTCTCTCATAGAATTTGAATGTTTGAAATACATTTGATTGTTTTAAGGCTACTGTTATGATAAACGGAGTTTCAGAGAATACGGATACATTTGTTTGCTGTGAGTTAACATTTTGGCAAAATGTTTTCTTCTCATTTGCTGCACTGAAAATAAATACTTTTATTCATTTTTAAAGAACAGGGCTATGACAAAAGTGTATGTAAATGTATCTTTTAAGAATGCATTTGTTTTGAATGTTGAACGTCTCCAATACAGGACCCAGAGAATATACAGGCTTTGTTTAAAAGCAGCCATAAACAAACCTGTAATCAAGGAAACAAAGAAGCAACTTGGTGTCTTTGGTGCTAAGGAATATTTTGAACACAAGTTAAATAAATAGTTTAGACAGTGGAGCAGACGGTGTGTTCCATTAAGTTTCATTAATAATAAAAGTGACTATTAGCATTTTGCTAGATTGGCTGGAACCGATTTCCCCAGCAGCAGGCAAAATTAAATAAGTGCAGCCCATAAGTTTAGAGTCAAATACTGCTCGTTCGTTGCTTCTGGTTTTGTCAATACTCTGCTGTTGGGCCTCAACACTGGGCTGATAAAACGTTTTTTAATTACCACACTATAAATACAGTTTTTCCTTGGGATTGCTTCTCCGGTCTCTGCAAATTATTTGATTTCTGATCATGGGGACTGCTGACTTTGCTTTACCTGCTTTGTGATAAGTGGAGGCAGCAGGGCTCCTGTCTATACCGTGATGGGCAACCCTCCTTGGAGAACCTCTTTGACAAACTGCTCTATCGATCCGCACAACGCAGTGCTTCTTGGAGCATTAACAGATACCTGATTGCTTGCTCAGTGTTCTCACCCGTGTAACAATTAAGCAAATGTAATATTTTTCTTTTATTACATGAAAATCAATGGACCTCTTGCACTCCTCAGGTTGATTGTGTTGGAAGATGAACTTGCAAGACAGCTGGGGTCGGGGGTCAGATATAATATCGTTTGCTGGGGACCCATTGAGGCCGGTCTGTGACCTGTTGCAGGGGCAGGAATTGTGTTGGAAGGCAAGTCCCAGCATCCCCTAGGAAGCATAGCCAATGCTGGGGAGAGTTTGGAGACATAGTCTAGTCTAATAAAGCCTTGAGGAATTCATAATCTCATCTCCTGGGAAGGCAATAGTATTCACAAAGTTCTCCCTGTGTAGATAATGTTGATTTTTGTGAAGAATAAGGGTGTGTTAGTGAAAACACTGTGGTGGTGGCACAGTGTGTTAAAGCGCTGAGCTGCTGAACTTGCAGACCAAAAGGTCCCAGGTTCAAATCCCAGGAGCGGAATGAGCGCCTGCTGCTAGCCCCAGCTCCTGCCAACCTAGCAGTTCGAAAACATGCAAATGTGAGTAGATCAATAGGTACCGCTCTGGCGGGAAGGTAACGGCGCTCCATGCAGTCATGCCAGTGGCCACATGGCCTTGGAGGTGTCTACGGACAACGCCGGCTCTTCGGCTTAGAAATGGAGATGAGCACCAACCCCCAGAGTCGGTCATGACTGGACTTAACATCAGGGGAAAACCTTTACCTTACCTAGTGAAAACAAATATTGTAAAGAAGGCATGGGCCAAATCACCTGGAGGAGGTCAAGGTTGGCCCATGTCTTCTGCAGAGACCTAGCATTTACTTGAATATAGGCTTTAGATCAGCATTTCTCAACATGGGGGTCAGGACCCCTGGGGGGGGGGGGTCGTGAAGAGGTGTCAGAGGGGTCGCCAAAGACCAGTATTTTTTGTTGGTCATGGGACTTCTCTGTGGGAAGTTTGGCCCAATTTATCGTTGATGGGGTTCAAAGGGCTCCTTGAACTATAAATCCCAGCAACTACAGCTCCCAAATGCCAAGGTCTATTTTCCCCAAACTCCCCCTGTGTTCACATTTGGGCATACTGAGTATTTCTGCCAAGTTTTGTCTAGATCCATCATTGCTTGAGTCCACAGTGCTCTCTGGATGTAGGTGAACTACAACTCCCAAACTCAAGGCCAATGCCCACCAAACCCTTCCAGTATTTTCTATTGGTCATGGGAGTTCTGTGTGTCAAGTTTGGTTCAGTTCCATCATTGGAGGAGCTCATAATGTTCTTTGATTGTAGGTGAACTATAAATCCCAGAAACTACAACTTCCAAATGACAAAATCAACCCCCCCCCAACCCCACCAGTCTTCATCCTGCATATCAAATATTTACATTACAATTCATAACAGGTGCAAAATGACAATTGTGAAGTAGCAACAAAAATAATTTTATGGTTGGGGGTCACCACAACATGAGGAACTCATATTAAGGGATTGCGGCATTAGGAAGATTGAGAACCACTGCTTTAGATCATTCCGGCCCTAAATTTTATACCCCTTAAAAGTACCACCATAGATTCACATACTTCACCCTCACAATTGTGTTTTTGGGGCGGCATTTTCAGGACTCCTGGAAGGATCTGGTAGAGGATGTGGCCATGGGTAAATGGAAAGACTATATCCATCGCTCTTAGTAACATGGGTCAGCTATGATTAATTCAAAACAGTTACTTCTTTTTACCTGGTGGTTGTAAAATATTTTACCGCTGAGCAAGATTCTACTTTGTTTTGTTTTGTTCTGTGTTGTTTGGGCCTCTGCTCCATGTAAGCCGCCCCGAGTCCCCACGGGGAGATGGTGGTGGGGTATAAATAAAGTTTTATTTTATTATTATTATTATTTATTACTTGTGATCTACAGGCCAGGACCTGCGGCAGTCCAGGACTGCCATCTGTTGAGGCCTTACGAAGGTGGAGGCATTACTTTTCATTCAACCCTCGTATATGCGTCTCTGAAATTAACTTTTGTGTTGCATGCAAGGGATGACCAGAATACACAATGACCCTTAAACTTTTAAGAAACGTGATCGGCTGCTCCGTTCTCCTCCGAAACCCAATACGAGTGGCCTTGTAGGTTTCCTTTAAGATCTCTTCCACCCGATACAAGGACGAAGCTCAAAGGAAGGGACGAGGGGCCTGACATTCTCAAGGCTGGGGACGCTGTTGTTAAGCACGAGGAAACAAATGCCGGTAAGTGAAACCTTAGTCTGGGCTCAGTGGATGGGCCTCTATCCGCCTCCTTTTCCCCGGCAACCCTTTTAAACAGTAATGACGAGTGGGAGCATCTTAACCCAAGCAAGTACTTAGCCTGACACCTTACCCAGGTCAATAGTCTAAAGTATCAGAGTTAAACTGTGTTACTGTAAATTAATGGAAAATGTAACTGCGCTTTGCTGAAAGATCAATGTCCAATAAAGGCCACACAATCAAATCTTGTTGCAATGATTGAGGTCCTTAATTGCCTTTCAAAGACAAGGTGGTAATCAACATAGGTTAAACTGATCCTTTTTACTAGTTCAATTACATGCTAATGGCGAGTGCCAAGGCAGGATCTTTAACTACTTTTATGAATTAAAATCTTAGGCGACTAATGAAAAATTACTCACGCGGCCCAATCAATAAAGAAAGTCTTCATTACGATACTTTGCTTTTAGACCTTTTGTGGCTTGACAAAGTTGGCCCACTTGAGATTTCCCAACAAGAAGAAACATTATTAATGGAAGCCTTGTTCCGCGGAGTATTGTTTGTTAATCCAAACGGCAGCAATTTGTTAAATGTTTGTGTATTTGTTTTAACGGCAATGCCTTGCATGCATTAATGCCTATTAATGACAGTATGTACTGATCTTAAGCATCAATGCTTGCATGAAGATTGAGTCCTGCCATCGCATGGGGATGCCTTTTAATTCCAGAACTAACTTATTTTTTTTTTTTAAAAAGAGCAAAACATGTACTGCATATATTAGGCTGTTGTTCCATTTCGGTATTTGGAAATGCACAAGGACTAATGAGCTGCAAACAGGATCATATTAACAAGTTTTTCAAAATAAAAAATGAAATAAAGTTAAAATGCAGCTAACATAACTGTTCATTCAATACTACAAGGATCGTTCAAACTTCTAAAAATAGTGAGACGAGATGTAGCAAAAACTGTCAAGGGATATAATGCAAAATCTAATACCAAGATCTCTGGAAAGACTATAACCATAATATAACCATAATCCAGGTTTATGATTCCACTACAAAGGAAGTCGAGAAAGAACATGTAGAGGCAGGCTTACAGCTGAATATTAAAAAAATTGATTTATATAACTAGATGATAAAGACATTATGTCAGAAGCAAATTGAGAATGTGGCTATAATGTACCATCTATATTTGAGTATAAGCCGACCCGAATATAAGCCGAGGCACCTAATTTTATCACGAGAAAACTGGGAAAAATTGACTCAAGTATAAGCCGAGAGCGGTAAATTTCAGAAATAAAAATAGAAACCAATAAAATTACATTAATCGAGGCATCGGTAGGTTAAATATTTTTGAATATTTACATAAAACTCTAAGATAAGACTGTCCAACTCTGATTAAATCATTATTCTCATTTTCTTCAATGTAAATGCCCTTATGTATCCTTTTAGTAATAATAGAGTAAAATAATAAATGTAATACTAACGATAACAATATCAGAGTGAAATAATAAATGTATTATTAATAATAAAAATAGAGTAAAATAAATGTAATATTAACAATAGTAATAGAGTAAAATAATAAAAGTAATAATAACAATAAAAATGGAGAAAAATTATAAATCTATCATATATACTCGAGTATAAGCCAGCCAGGACTCTCACTCGAGTATAAACCGAGAGGGGCTTTTTCAGTCCTAAAAAAGGGCTGAAAAACTAGGCTTATACTTGAGTATATACAGTATTTTAAAAAACACAAAGTTAAAAACTTGGCATTACGTTAAATTTCCTTTGACCTGAAGCTGGCCACTTGGAGTGAGTGCAGTGTGGACTCAGATAACCCAGTTCAAAGCAGGTATTGTGGGTTATCTTCCTTGATATTCTGCTTTGACCTGGATTATATGAGTCTACAATGCCATATAATCCAGGGCCCTTCCACACAGCCATATAACCCAGAATATCAAGGCAAAAAATACCACAATATCTGCTTTGAACTGGGTTATCTGAGTCCACACTGCCATATATTCCGGTTCAAAGTAGATAATGTGGGATTTTATTCCGTTTTCTGGAAGGGGCCCCAGTTCAAAGCAGATAATCCGGATTTTATATGGCAGTGTGGATGAGGCCATTAAGAGTTTTATGCCATTTATTATCTGCCTCTAGAAAAAATCTGAACAGGTCAGGAACCCTTTCATTTTGGTTCTTATATGTTGTTTGTATTACAAACAACTAACAATTTTCATTTCAACTTTACTTACTTGCACTGTGGAGCCGCCTGAAAAGTACTTGTGGTTGTAATAAAAATGGGGGAATTGATAAATATATGGAATAAGCCTGGTAAGGAACATCATCACAAAAGTTTGCCTTTTTCCATTATTACATGACTTAATTGTTTGCATCCTTTTAACCACAGTTTATGAAGCTCTGGGCAAGTTCATTACAAAAGTCTTCTTTCCGTAGAACTAATACTACTAATAATAACTGAACCCAACTGCAAGACGTGATATAAAGCTCTTGTTAACTGTTGCTTTCTTGCCGGGCAAAAGGTAAAAATTATGAACACTATAAAAATCAACGGGTCTTAGTTAACTCAAATACATAAATCTATTTGAGTTCGTCTTTGAAGAAATGACATTAAGATATGGTCATTATGTGCCTCGTGATTCATGGGTCTTGTTACATACATGCTTTGTAATGTATGAATAATTTAGTAAGAAAAATCACAATAATTTTGTTGTTACTCAAAAATTTATAGGCTGGCGAAAACAATTACAGAGCCCCCCCCCCCCCCCAAAGCCAGCGGAGGGCGGCTGAGGAACGAGAGCAGTGTTGCCCCCATTCGTACCTTTGTATTTTAAAAGAAAGGAGAAGATTTAAGCTGTTCTCTTTTAAGAGGAACAATCAAAGTTCTGCTCAGACAGTCATAGAGGTCATAGTGGGTTTTTCTAGCTCCAATGTGCATCCAATACCATGCTCATTGTTTCAGGCCCCAGCTACACTGCAATTATAATGCCGATTGAACCGCATTATATGCTCAGTGTAGACTCAGGCTGGATCCACACTGCCATATAATCCACATAATCTGCTCTGAATTGGATTATATGACTACACTGCGATATAATCCTGTTCAAAGCAGATAATCTTTGATAATCCAGCCTGCGCCACAGCTCGGGCTGTGGCGCAGGCTGGAGAGCAGCTGCAATGAATTACTGCAATGAATCACTCTGACCAGGAGGTCATGAGTTTGAGACCCGCTCAGAGCCATGTTAGTCTTGTCTTTGTTCTATGTTAAAAGGCATTGAATGATTGCCTTCAGGGTGAGAAGCGCGGAATATAAATGCTGTAAATAATAATAATAATAATAATAATTATAATCTGGATTTTATTTGGCAGTGTAGATGGGGCCTCATATAATCCAGTTCAATGCAGTTAAACTGCATGAAATGAGTCTACACCAGTGGTTCCCAACCTTTTTTTGACCAGGGACCACTTCGACCAGGGACCACTCTCCAACATTAGTACCAAAAGGGTTAGGAATCCATTTTAATGATAATAAAAATAATAAAACTTTATTTATACCCCGCCATCATTTCCCCACGGGGACTCGGAGCGGCTTACATATGGCAGAGGCCCAAACAACATAGGACAAAATATAGGCAACATAATACAAATCACACTATAAAAAGATAAAACAGTAATACAATGTATCAATTAAAACAAAAATACAGGATAAAAAATTGCATTTGAAACACATAAATGGTAAAATCGTAATAAATACAGGATAGATTATTAAAAACCCTCTGGGGCTGATTAATTAATGACTGTATCTCCAGCTTTAGATTTGTTAGATTTATTTGGGGTGCTGATTTAGAAAATTGCATTGGATAGACCACATCAGCTCTAGTTTCTGATACAGAACATATACCATCTAGTAGTTACCATCTGCTCACCCAAAGAAAACCATATTTAGTTCATGGGGACCACTTGTGGTCCATGGAACACAGGTTAGGAACCACTGGTCAACACTGACTATATAATGCAGTTCAATCTGCATTATAATGGCAGTGTAGATGGGGCCATATAGGTTTCTTTGCCCTTTTACCAAATGAGGCCCCTTCTACACATCCACATAACAACCAGATTATCTGGTTTGGGCTGGATTATATGGCAGTGTAGACTATGTGTGCCCATAGACCAGGCCGCAATAGACAAGGTGAAGGACAAACCTCATAATTGTACGAGGGTTGAATGAAAAGTAATGCCTCTACCTTCGTAACTCCTCAACAGATGGCAGTCCTGGTCTGCGGCAGGTCCTGGCTTGTTCAGTAGACTCTCCTCTACAGTTAGTTCCATTTGGCAGGAAGCCTTAGCATTGAACGGTTGTATTGCTAAAGTGGGAAGAATGGAACCCTGCGCAGACGGTCGGTCAATGTGACTTAAGCAATGTGCAGTCATTGAATTATTGACAGCAGAAGGTGTCACCCCAAAGGAGATTCATCAGAGAACGCAAGCTGTTTGTGGTGATTGTGTTGATGTGAGTCCTGTGCGTCATTGGACGAGTGAGTTTAAAAATGTTGAGGTGGGAACATCTGACTTGCGTGACAAACAAAGAGTTGGACGTCCTGTGACAGCAACCACCGAGTTTCACAAAAGGTTGACAGATTGATTCAGGATGATCGTTGTATCACTCAGAGAGAAATGTCAAGTATAATTGGCATTTCACAAGAAAATGTGGGTCACATTATTGCTTTGCTTGGCTCTCGGAAGATCTGTGCACGATGGGTCCTGTGAGACGCCAGTTGCGGAAACAGAGTGTTGACTTCTTCCGTGACAGCTTCAGAAAACTTGTTCATCGTTGGCAGAAATGTATCCAATTGTCTGATGATTATGTGGAAAGTGAATAGTGGTGGTTAAAGAGCACATTCTAAGGATTATTTCTGCGTTTGATTTATTAAAATATTCCCATCCAAACCCAAGTACTGAAGGTGGAGGCATTACTTTTCATTCAACCCTTGTATTCAACTTCATTCCACAAGAAGAGATCTGCCAGCTGGATTTGATCTAATTCATGGAAGTCTTTTAACTCCCCTCATTAAAATTCGAGCTAGTTTAGGGTGTGTGTCACCCCCTCCCCAAATTAATCTTTGAATGGCCATTAGTGGAGATAAATTATCTTCCTGTTCAATAACTTTATAATTTAAATGGATACAGAAGGAAACCTTAATAGTCTCATCTCGTGAATATTCCAGGAATAGCGGCTGTCCGCACGGACCTCCGTTCCATTGAAACGAACCGCTCGCGCCAAGTCCCCAAACGCCTCTCAATGAAGATTCATTTTCTATTAAGTTGTAAAGAATAGGCGATCAAATCATTGCATTCCTATGGCCGCACCGTTTCCGTCCCACCCACCCCCCTTTTCCACCATATTGGTTTTTTTCCCTATAGGGAAAACCAATTCAACTTGCCAAATTTGCATAAATATTAACAAAAGCTTTTTTCCCCTTCTAGCTGGCTATTCTTTGCTGCAGAGCCTTATCCCACTTTTTGCGGAGACAGCAGTAATCAAACTTCTACCTTTTAATATGTTTTAGGAGAGTCTTCGTTCCTTAGAACGTGGGGAAAAAGAGCAAAGCTTTGCCAAAAATAATAATAATAAAGAAACCCTTAAAAACCTTAAAACAATGGCTCTGACACTGAGTTCGATTGCATGCTCAAGATCACTTAATGTCAGAGTGTTTCCCCTTAAGACTTGTATTGATTAATTTATTCAAAGCCTGGTATCAGAGGAGCTGGGACACCCCATAAAGGTTAAACAGATGAGATGCATGCATTTCTCCCATGAAACACCCATTTGCCCTTTCAAACATGTCACTTGTATGTTTTAAGGCAAAAGGATGGTGGGCTCTGTCACTATCAGGCCAATTTCATCTTGCATTTGAGACCAGACCCCAAAGGAGCAGCTTCTCATTGCTTCTACTTCATTGCCTTCGAGTTGAATCAACTTATTATTACTATTTTTAGTTATTTATTTTATATTTATATTTATATTAACCTTTTTAGAACTGAAAAAGGCCCCCTCGGCTTATACTTGGGTGAGGGTCCTGGTTGGCTTATATTTGGGTCAGCTTATACTCGAGAATATATGGTATATTTATTATTTTTCTCTAATATTAGTGGTATTATTACATGTATAGTAGAGTCTCACTTATCCAACATTCGCATATCCAATGTTCTGGATTATCCAACGCATTTTTGTAGTCAATGTTTTCAATAAATATTGAAGGGCGGGGTAGAAATATCGGAAATAAATAAAATAAATAATACAAATATTTGAAAATCAAAACAGGATTAAATGTAAACGGGGAGAAGGGCGGGGTAGAAATATCGGAAATAAATAAAACAAATAATACAAATATTTGAAAATCAAAACAGGATTAAATGTAAACGGGGAGAAGGGCGGGGTAGAAATATCGGAAATAAATAAAATAAATAATACAAATATTTGAAAATCAAAACAGGATTAAATGTAAACGGGGAGAAGGGCGGGGTAGAAATATCGGAAATAAATAAAATAAATAATACAAATATTTGAAAATCAAAACAGGATTAAATGTAAACAGTATTTTTAAAAAAATTCCCGGCTAAATTATTTTTAATATTTTAAAAAATAATGTTATTTCTAGCACTCACTTTTTTGCTTAATACTCAAAAAGTCAAAAGCACGGTCCTGCGTGACTCACGCCCACTGTTTTTAGGATAGGAACAAGCGGAGGCCCTCCAGAGGCTTCGGACTACAACTCCCAGAAGCCCCAGCCAGCGTAAACGCTGGCTGGGGCTTCTGGGAGTTGTAGTCCGAAGCCTCTGGAGGGCCTCAGCTTGGGGCAGGCTTTGCAAGGCCACGAAGGCCTTTTGTGAGGGAAGGCGAAGAAGGCCGGCCTCCTTCCTTCCTTCCTTCCTGCTCCGAGGCCGCCATGTGAGGAGGAGGAGGACGGGGAAAAGGCTGCCTCCTTCCTCTCCTGCTTCCCGGGCCGGGGATGCTCCTCCTGCCGGCCATGGAGCCCCCTTCCTCCTCCTCCTCCTCCTCCGCGGCCTCCACATCCCCGGCCTCGCTTGTCATCCGCATCCGGATCCCAGACGAGGGCGGCGGCGCCGTGGACTGGAGCGTCCAGCCCGCCCCGCAGCTTCTCTTCAGGGACGTCCTGGTGAGGGAGGCAGGCCGGCCTTGGCGGGGAAGAAATGTGGGGAAGGGTCGGGGCCTGGTTGTGGGGCAAAGACTGAGAGGAATTTGGGGAGAGGTTTGGGTGAAGTTTATTCATTTATTATTTACTAGCTGTGCCCGGCCACGCGTTGCTGTGGCAAAGTGGTGGTGGTATTGGTTAAAAATTGTTGTGTAATTTTTGTTAGACGTTATTTGTATTTTTTTAAATTAATTTTATTGTAAGTATTTTTTTATTTATTATATTTTATTATTTTCTTGTATTATTTTTAGTTATTTTCTGTTATTATAGTATTTTATTGTATTAATTTTTTAGTGTTTTTTATTATTTTTTATTGGGTTGCTAGGAGACCAAGTTGGAGGAGCTTAGCCTTCTAACTGGCAGCAATTGGATAAAAGCAATTATTCCTCTCTCTCTAATTAGGACTTTATTTTTCTTTTCTTTTTGTTGTATCAACCTAGAGGCGTGGATGATGGGTTGTGTTGTCAAATTTCGAGGTTGGGGGGCCTGTAGTTTTGTTGTTTTGTGGGACGCCGTGATGCCATCACTCTTTTATATATATAGATTTATTTACTACATTTATATCTCGCCCTTCTCACCCCGAAGGGGACTCAGAGCGGCTTACAAATTAAATTTACATACAATATTATATTATTAGCATAGCACAATACAGGCAATAAATTACCATATTGTACTCTATCTATGTATTGTAATATTATTAATAATATTGCATGGAATATATAATTTATAATTAATATTATTATACAGTAGAGTCTCACTTATCCAAGCCTTGCTTATCCAAGCTTCTGGATAATCCAAGCCATTTTTGCAGTCAATGTTTTCAATACATCGTGATATTTTGGTGCTGAATTCGTAAATACGGTAATTACAACATAGCATTACTGCACATTGAACTACTTTTTCTGTCAAATTTGTTGTATAACATGATGTTTTGGTTCTTAATTTGTAAAATCATAACCTAATTTGATGTTTAATAGGCTTTTCCTTAATCCCTCCTTATTATCCAACATATTCGCTTATCCAAGCTTCTTCTGGCTCGTTTAGCTTGGATTAGTGAGACTCTACTGTATTGTATTATTAGTATTATATTGTATTACAAAATAATATTATTAATATTATGTGCAGATACAATATATTATAATAATATATATTATTGTAAATTATATATTGTTTTGGAGCCTTTGGGGGCCTGGAGCCTCTGCCTTTTGGGGTCCCTCTGGCAGCCCCCCAACCTCATTGTCTTGTGTGCAATTATTATTATTATTATTATTTATTTACTACATTTATATCCCGCCCTTCTCACCCCGAAGGGAACTCAGCGGCTTACAAATTAAATTTACATACAATATTATATCATTAGCATAGCACAATACTGGTAATAAATTACCATATTGTACTATATCTATATATTGTAATATTATTAATAATATTACATGGAATATATAATTTATAATTAATATTATTATATTGTATAATTAGTATTATATTGTATTACAAAATAATATTATTAATGTTATGTGCATATACAATATATAATAATAATATATATTATTGTAAATTATGTATTGTTTTGGAGCCTTTGGGGGCCTGGAGCCTGTGCCTTTTGGGGTCCCTTTGGCAGCCCCCCAACCTCATTGTCTTGTGTGCATTTATTATTATTATTTATTTAATACATTTATATCCCGCCCTTCTCACCCCAAAGGGGACTCAGAGCGGCTTACAAATTAAATTTACATACAATATTATATTATTAGCATAGTACAATATTGGCAATAAATTACCATATTGTACTATATCTATATATTATAATATTATTAATAATATTACATGTAATATATAAAATATAACTGTTTTATCTCCTTGTTTTTAACATGTGATGTATGTATTGATTGTATGACTGCTTTTCATGTTTGATTGTACAATGTGTAAAATGTGTAATTTGTCACTGTTTTTATTATTGTTGTGAGCCGCCCCAAGTCCCCTCGGAGAAGATGGGGCGGGATATAAGAATAAATTTATTATTATTATTATTATTATTATTATTATATTAATAACAACATAAACGTGCCAGCAGAACGTTGGATAAGCGAATATGTTGGATAATGAGGCATTAAGGAAAAGCCTATTAAACATCAAATTATTATTTATTATTTATTTACAGTATTTATATTCCGCCCTTATCACTCTGAAGGGGACTCAGGGCGGATCACATCACACATATAAGGCAAACATTCAAAGCCTTGACATAGAACAAAGACAGAAAACAAACGCAGGCTCCAAGCTGGCCTCAAACTCATGACCTCTTGATCAGAGTGATTGGTCTCAGCTGGCTGCAGCTGGCTTGTGCCACAGCCCGGGCTGTGGTTATGATTTTACAAATTAAGCACCAAAACATCATGTTATACAACAAATATGACAGAAAAAGTAGTTCAATACACAGTAATGTTATGTAGTAATTATTGTGTTTACGAATTTAGCACCAAAATATCACGATATATTGAAAACATTGACTGCAAAAATGCATTGGATGATCCAGAACATGGATAAGTGAGACTCTATTATTATTATTTATTTACTACATTTATATTATTTATATATTATATATTACATGTAATATTATTAATAATATTACAATATATAGATATAGTACAATATGGTAATTTATTGCCAGTATTATTTGTTTATTTATTTATTTATTTGCTACATTTATATCCCGCCCTTCTCACCCCGAAGGGGACTTAGAGCGGCCTACATATTAAATTTACATACAATATTATATTATAAGCATAGCACAATACTTCATAATATTATATTGTACAGTAGTCTCTCACTTATCCAAGCCTCGCTTATCCAAGCCTCTGGATTATCCAAGCCATTTTTGTAGCCAATGTTTTCAATGCAGTACAGATTCTACTGTATATTGTAATACGATATAATACTAATAATACAATATAATAATATTAATTATATATTATATTTTACATGTAATATTATTAATAATATTACAATATATTGATACAGTACAATATAGTAATTTATTACCAGTATTGCACTATGGTAATAATATAATATTGTATGTAAATTTAATTTGTAAGCCGCTCTGAGTCCCCTTGGGGGTGAGAAGGGCGGCATATAAATGTAGCAAATAAATAAATAAATGATACTGGCAATAAATTACCATATTGTTTATATATATATATATATATATATATATATATATATATATATATATATATATATATTATTAATAATATTACATGTAATATATAATATATAATTAATATTATTACATTAATAATATTAATTATAATATTAATACTATGTTAATTATATTAATATTATATTAGTTATATTAATTATATTGCATCTGAGTGAGAAGCCCACAAGGAAGATGCTCTTCCTTGTTTACCCCTTACCAAATAGTAGCAACATTGTATTGGGATTATTGTTATGGTTAGCACAGCCTTGGCCTCCTTTTTTCCAGGAATCCAAAATAGCCCATTGAGGTGACTGCGAGAGTGACACCTTTGCTGTCTTTGGGCCCAGTGGACGCAACCTTGGTTTCCTACACAAAATTAGTTTCCATATTGTGTATAAAATGACCTCCGGGTGATATGTGTGAGGTGCGCATGGAACATCCATGACTTGGGTCTCAGCTCCAAGATACCTCATAATGTAGATATAAGTACTCAAAAAACCCTAAAAAGTCCCAAACACTTCTGGCCTTCATTTTGGGTAACGAAGTCTTGACCTGTGCTATTATTCGCTATATCATATTATTATTATTATTATTATTATTAGTAGTAGTAGTAGTAGTAGTAGTAGTAGTAGTGATGTCAGTAATATGATTTTTGTGGAATTATTACATCATTATCTTATTATTTTTAGTAGTTGTAGTATCAGTAGTATCGTGATTTGTGTGGAATTATTTCATCATTATATTATTATTGTTATTAGTGATTAGTGATTTGTGTGGAATTATTTCACCATTATCATCATCTTGATACTATTGTTGTTGTTATTAGTAGTAGTAGTAGTAGTAGTAGTATGATTTGTGTGGAATTATTTTATCATTATTTTATTATTATTAGTGGTAGTAGTATCAGTATTATGATTTGTGTGGAATTATTTCATCATTATCTTGTTATTATTAGTAGTATCAGTTCGATTTGTGTGGAATTATTTCATCATTTTCATATTGTTGTTATTATTCATATCAGTAGAATCATGATTTGTGTGAGATTATTTCATCATCATTATTATAATTATCATTATTGTATTGTTGTTATTATTTTTATTTAAATTATTCTGTCAATGTTATAACATGGTGAGTCTCTCTTGTCCGAAAAAATATTGGGACCAGCTTTTGGAATCCCTTGTAATGTTGTCTAGATATCTTTGAGATGGGACCCAAGTCTAAACATGACATTCATTTATACTTCATACGCACCTTACACACCTAGCCTGAGTGTAATAGCAATTTTGGAATGTGGAATGCTCCAAATTTCAGAATTCCTAATGTTCAGCTTGTAGTAATATTTGTGTGATTTTTTTCATCAATATCACCCTTTTATTATTGTTGTGTAGATTTATTCTGCATATGATTTGAAGGCTGAAGATCATAGAACCATGGTGTTGGACGAGGCCATGGGTGCAACTTTGGCTGTGATTCTACAGTATTATACTACAAATGGTGTCATTTGGATTAGTAACTGTGCTTCTCTGTTTGTGCTTCAAGAAGGCTGGTCAGGAGTTGACTTCTTGCAATTTCATTGTATATTTAGGAGTTTGTGTTGTTAGGACATAAAACCATAGGACTTACGTGGAGGCAACTTCTGTTCCGTTCAGTGAGGCTTCCTTCTAAGTAGATACGTGCGGGACTAGGCTGTTCACATGCTTTAATTAACCCTTAATGATTTGTACACAAGGCCTGCTTCCCCAAGAGGGACTTCGGGGTCAGTGTGTTAAGATCCTGGTTCACAGGGTCCTGCAGATGAGGCAAATGTGTTGGGAAGAGGAAGTATTTGTTGCTGTCGTTTGCAAAACAACAGCACGTCTGTTGCCCCAGATTATTTTCTAGCAATTTCTGGCAGCCTTGATCTGTGGCATCTAAAATATGGAAGTAGCATGTTCCTCCTTAAAGATCTGAAGTCTGGACAAGACAGTACAACCCTAATATCCACGGGATTGGTATCCATGGTTTCAAATATACATGTTACTTTGCAGTAAAACAAACAAAAACAATGCACACTCCCCAAAGCATGCAATCTGAATGATCTTCTAGATCCTTCGACCTAACTCTGTGGTTTTTTGGTTCCTTTGTTTCATTAGAGTTTGTAGTTTCATGTATCTACACAAAGTTCAGGTCCATATATTATAACCCATGAATATGGGATTTGTAGTGTTGTTCTGTAGGCATTTTCTTGGGCTGGGTTGTTGTATGTCTTTTGGGCTGTGTGGCCATGTTCCAGAAGTATTCTCTCCTGACGTTTTGCCCACATCTATGGCAGGCATCTTCAGAGGCTGTGAGGCATGGATAAACTAGGCAAGGAAAGGAAAAGATATATATATCTGTGGAGAGTCCAGGCTGTGGCAAGAGTCCTTTGTCACTGGGAAGCCAGCATTAATGTTTCAGTTAATCACCCTAATTAGCATTGGAAAGGTTTTGTCTCTTGCCTGGGGGGCATCCTTTGTTCAGTCATTAGCCGTCCTTGGAGCTCTGCCTGCAGAGTGTTGGTTCCCATCTACTGTTTTGATTTTAGAGTTTTTTAATACTGGTAGCCAGATTTTGTTCATTTTCATGGTTTCCTCCTTTCTGTTGAAGTTGTCCACATGCTTGTGGATTTCAGTGGCTTCTCTGTGTAGTCTGACATGTTAGTTGTTGAAGTGGTCCAGCATTTCTGTGTTCTCAAATAATATACAGTGTCCATTTTCTTGGGCTATCCCAAGGACACCAGAGTGGGACTCTATGGTATCCATGGGCCAGGTTTTGATATTATCCGTAGTTTTGCAGGTTCAAGAGTGTATCCCCAGCAGATATGGGAATTGTACTGTAATTCACTTCATCATATGCAAGAAGTGGATGGTGAAGAGAGTTCATGTACGGGCTGAAGACGCCACAGCATCTAAGTTGCTTCAATCCACTGTAATCGATAATATTGAGGTATGAAGACCTTCCATGGTGAAATGTTTCAGCCTGTAGTAGAAGGGAAATGTATCAGGTTTTCAGCTGCAGCAAGTAGTTCAGTAGAATATCTAGCTAGGATTTTGAGAGTAGTGATTTTAAGTCCCTCTTCTCCATAATCTTGGCTCTTTTCAGTGGGAGAAGGCCATGAGCAAAGATGGAGTGGTCTCAGTTTACCCTTCACCATCTTCTCTTCCAGGCATGAGAGAAGAATTACGGTAGTCCATATCCCACTAGAAGCTGAATATGAATAATTCTGTGCAAAATAAGAGTTGGATAACTAATTTCCCTTTTTTTTAATAGGACGTGATCAGTCAAGTTCTCCCCGATGCAACGACTACAGCGTTTGAATGTGAGTATGGCTTGCCTGGAACTGGGTTGGTGGTCTGTACTTGCATTATTTATTTTTTTAAAAAGTGACAGCTACATACTGTGTATGTTCAGAAATGTTACAGTTAAATATTTATACGTGGATGCAAGTTTAATGACGATCCCAAGCTAAGTAATATTTTATTATTTAATCACATCTTGAAAGCGCATATTTCTACAATATAGCTTTAATTACCAGCATGACCTTACCGTGGTCTTCGTACACATTGCAATTATATTGCTCAAATTAAATGAAAAGTATAAAGTACCTGGAGGCTTTGCAGGCTGAGATTTTAATTTTCAGACTCCCCCCCCCCCCCCCTGCGTTATTAAGAACAGAAATCAGTGGCTAGCTCTTCGAAGAGGATCTGGGGGTGCATCTACATGACAAATGAATGCAGTTTGACTCTCCTTGAACTGCCACGGCTCAAGGCTATGGAATCCTGGGAGTTGTAATTTGGCAAGGCTTTTTAGCCTTCTCTTCCAAAGAATTCTGGTGCCTCACCAAACTACAACTTCCATAATTGCATAGCATTGAGCCATGACAATTCAAGTGGTGTCCTGCCTGGAAAATATAGATTTCCGTGCTGCTTTTTTACATCCGCCGGTGTGCTCTTGCCTTTAGTATGTCATTTTTCCCACCAGCGTGACAACAGTTTCCCCTGCCATTTAAGTGGCACCAAAGACATGCTAATATACATTGATGCTGCTTGGTTTCTGGGTTATGTTCTCCAAAAATCGGCTTGTTTCAACGTATTCTCAGCTGCTTGATGGCCTTCTTGGGGGCAGATAATGGCCCTCCGCAGCAGTTCCGGCTCCTGTTTGCTCCGTTATTGTTTCCTCCGGTGGATCTTGTGCGGCTGCCTGTACCTGGGGCCGTGTTCTCCTTGCCTTTGGACCTTGATGGGTCTTCCGCCATTGCACGCCATGTTGCTGCAAATAAAACGGCTCACAACATATGGCTTGTTATGGTCCTTTTATCCCAAACCGCTTTGCGTGCGCGTGACACACTGCGCCTTTTGCAGAGATTGCTCTGTAATATTTTTGGCAGCCATCTGCTGCGCTCTCTTTCGTGTCTTGTAGCATCAGTAAAATCCCAGGCTCTGTTTTAATTCTACGTTTGGTTCTTTAATGGGTGGGAATATCCTGAGGCCTGTGCTTTAGACCTTCTGAACCTCTGTGCTGTGTTGAATTGGGGATGGAGGTTGTGTGCGCGTGCACGCTTATTTCTCAAGTGGAGTGGAAAGAACCTTCTTACTTAATCTGAGAAATACAGTACCTGGCAGAGGCTTGCCTGCAAAACTAAAGAACAAATTATGCTCATTTGTTTTAGACAAGCTTCTTTTAATACCCATCCACCGTCTGCCTTGTGCAGAAGTGTTTTATACTGTAAGAAAAAGGAAGAATTTAAACCTGAAGGTGCATCGACACTGTAGAATGAATGCAGTTTAGCACCGTTTTGACTGCCAGGGCTGAATGCTGTTCTGTAACTGTAACAAACAACATTGACGTTAACCTTGATTGGCAAGAGCTGCATTCTTATCCCTCTGTCTTATTCTGTCCATGCTTTAAATTCCTTCCAGTTCTGTTTAGGATATGTTTTGAGGATAACTCTCAACTTCAGGTCCGTCTTTTTCTTCTTGCAGATGAAGATGAGGACGGCGATCGGATCACGGTTCGAAGTGATGAAGAAATGAAAGCGATGCTCTCCTATGTAGGTATTCTAACACAGTGAGTGAAATGTCTGGCATAAAGGCTCACATTTATCCTGCATAAGAGATTTTGAATCAAATTGGAGACATTTACAAAACATGTGACAAATTCAATGTGACACTTGCAGGACTTTCTGGTAACTTCCGATCAACTCTTAAGCCTTCCGCCTCCTTTCTTTTTCTCAAGCATCAGAACTAGTCTTGTTGTTTTGGTACAATGCCATGATCTTGCATGAAAGTTTGAAGTGCTCTCCTTCCCCCCTTTTCTTTTAGAGAAAAAGTGAATACACTTACTGATCATATCATGAGCATTAAGAGTAATGCGCCCTAATGACTTTTGCATTAGATATAGTGCACGCTAAATGGACTATCAATTTCTTGAATTTTTTTATTCAGTACTTAAAGTAACGGCTCATTAAAAACGAACCCCTCGGCTCTCAAAAATGGTTTTTTAAAAACAAAATCTGCTTTCATCTGGAGACTTTTTCACCCTTTCTCTCGGAAGAGTTATATTTTCGCTGCAGGCTCAGCAGGCAGACGAGATTTTAAAGATGCATTGTCTTTTAATAACTGTGAAAATATGAAAACAAGTTACTTATTGCATTGCAATGACTGGTGTATATCTTTATAAATGACTTGTCGTTTGTATTTTATAAATGAGGGTGCATTTAGACATTAACATAGATTTTCAATTAAAATAGAGTGATGGTGTTATTTGGTTGTCTTCTGCATCTTTTCCTTTGAAGAGAGCAGATGAATGGCAGTTCTCCTTTTAAACGGGATTGAGTTTTTCATTGTGCGTTATCAGTTCAGAAATTCCTTTCACACACAAAGAGTTCCCAAGACATACCTGGAGTATCATTGAATGCAGGGGACTTTCACCTACCAAACTCCCAGAGGTGAAGCAAATGGGAGCAACAATGCATGCAAAAGCTTGTTTTTCTCCAACACCTGAAAATGGTTCCTGAAAATAAAGGTGCATCTACATTGCAGAAGTAATGCAGTTTGAGCCCACTTGAACTGCCATGGCTCAGTGCTATGGGATCATGGGATTTGCAGTTTGGTGAGGCATCTGCAAAACTCATGTAAAACTACAACCCCTCTGATGCCATAGCATTCGGCGATGTCAGTTAATGTGGTGTGCAACTGGATTAATTCTGCAGTGTAGATGCACCCAAAGGAGGGTTTCCAGAGCAGTTTTGGATAAACGACATAGAAGACAAAAGGCATAAAATGCCTTGCAGACTTTTGAGCTTGCCGGAAGTAGTTTTTTGGATGCAGGTTGGTGGAATTTTGTGTTAAGAGTTAATAAGGGCACGTCAGTGGGCTGCAGGAGTTTCGTGTTTCTAATGGTTAACAAATAGCAACAGCTTCTGTGGCCTTTCTTGTATTGAACTGGCAGAGCCAAAAATTAACCTCTGTTCAGATTCTAATGCACAGACTTGGCAAAATCAGCTCTGGGTATTCCTTGGCCAGGAAAAACTCATGGAATTGCCGTAAGTTGACAGACAACTTGAACCTGCAGATACACTCCTTGGAAAGACGGAAATACAGTTTTCAGAATTTGGTGGGGCATTTTCAACAATTTGTGGTACTATCATACAATCAGATGACACTTTAGTTTGTTGACGCTGTTCTGAGTTCAAATTGTTGTTTTATATACTAGTGGTTTTATTTTGTATTGTACTGTGTGTTTATTTTATTTGTTGTTTTAGGCACCTTGTGCCATATGTAAGCTGCCCTGAGTCCCTTTGGGGAGATGGAGGCAGGGTACAAAATAAAGTTATTATCATTACCATTATTATTATTACAATATCATAATGGGCCACCTGAAGAACAAATGTAGTTGGGCTATAGAGTCCTCATCCTTTCCCAGTGGCGGTCCTCACTAGGCTTGATGGGAATTTGAATACAGAAACATCTGGAGTACCATAGGTTTTCCATCGCTGCTCTAGAAAAGCAAATCTAAAAACTAGTTGCCAACTGGAAAAAAACTCCCAACAAAACAAATTGTATATTACAGGACATCTTCTGAATAGGCTTTGAGCCCAAAATATGTTTTGTTTCATTTGAACCTCATATCTGAATTTATTTCTAAAGTTTTGTCATGTGTTTGATAATTTATGGTGAAGGGCAGTACAGATTTTTGCTCCTTTAAAATTACATACTTTTGCAAGCTTTATAACAAGGTAATTAAAATGAATTTCTTATTCTGCTGTTGGTTAATTTAAAAGGAGGAATTAAGTGACAGGAGAGCTGAACTGCCAGCACTGTCTTCCATTGGTGTAAAAAGGCAGTAATTTTTTTGACAGCCACTGATTGGAAAGTTGCTTGCAGCCATCTGGAAGCAAAGGGTACATGTTTTGGATCAATAACTGGCAAATTTTCCATTAAAAAGAATACCTGAACAGTGTTCCAAATAGCCACTGGCATCTTAACTTTCCATGGCAACCTCCAGTGCTCATATGTGGAGGACAAATCATTTTTGGACAATTTTTCCAGACTACTTGTTAACAGTTATTGCTGTCCCAAAAGGTTGACAGCTGACATGATTGATATTTCATTTACTTGTCATCTCCGTTTGAGTAATGGAGAAGGCCACATTGCGGGTTTTTATTATTTTAAAGGAAACACAAGGCGAGATATACTGGAAACCTCTCTGCTGAAATGAATGGGACTTTCGTAAGATCTGGTTCTACAACCGGACATTGCTTAGAACATGTCCAGTTTTAGAACCCTCCACATTTGCAGTTTTGACTATTATGTATTGGATTATTTGTGAATTTGATTAAAATGTTCTCCCTGGGAAACTCTAGGCCCTTTAGTGTGATTCTGTGCTCGGCTTTTGCTGGAAGGTGACTGTAGAGCCATGTTGGAGGAGCTAGAGATGCTCCTGAAGAAAACTGAGGCCTCCAGTGAGCAACGTCCAGCGGAAATTGGCCATAGAGTCATTCCGAGGACCTGGAGATTCTTAGATAGATGTTGTCTCGGGGAAAATAATAGCAAATGTGGAAGGTTGCCTGTAAAACCTAGTACAGTTGTCCCCAAGTATGGAACCTCAATTATTCAAAGAGTCATAGTTATCATATAGTCTAGAAATGTCATCTAGTTGACCCTCCTATAACTAAAACACTCCCAATCTGTTTAAAGACCTATAAAGTCTTTACACACACATGCATATATACATATATAATATAATTTACAATAATATATAATATTATAATATATTGTATATGCACATAATATTAATAATATTATTTTGTAAGACAATATAATACTAATAATGCAATATAATAATATTAATTATAAATTATATATTGCATGTAATATTATTAATAATATTACAATATATAGATATAGTACAATATGGTAATTTATTGCCAGTATTGTGCTATGCTAATAATATAATATTGTATGTAAATTTAATTTGTAAGCCGCTCTGAGTCCCCTTCGGGGTGAGAAGGGCGGGATATAAATGTATTAAATAAATAAATAAATAAAGGAGTGTCCATCAAACCACTTCCTTTCAGGTGTAGAGATACCTGTAAGGTTTCATCAAGCAAGCGAGCCTTAATGTCATTGTCATCATCATCAGTGGGATGTTTTTTCTCTATTCGGTGACAGACCAAACCACAAGCCACGTTGTAAATCTGTTAAAAGGAAGTGTCTAATACAGGGCTGTCAAACCCATTTTTATGGAGGGCCACATCAGCCTTCAAAGGGCTGTTGATTCCATGGAGGGAGTTTCCATGAATACAGAGGGACAACTACCATATATACTCTAGAATAAGCTGACCAAAATATAAGCCGAGGCACCTAATTTTGCCACACAAAAAACTGAGAAAACATTGACTCCAGTATAAGCCAAGGGTGGTAAATTTCAGAAATAAAAATAGATCCCAATAAAATTACATTAATTGAGGCATCCGTAGGTTAAATGTTTTTGAATATTTACATAAAGCTCAAATTTAAGATAAGACTGTCCAACTCTGATCAAATCATGATTCTCATCTTCTTCAATGTAGATGTGCTTATGTATCCTTTTAATAATAATAGAGTAAAATAATACATGTAATAATAATAATAATAATAATAATAATAATAATAATAATAAAAATACAGGTAAATAATACATGTAATAATAAATAGAGTAAATTAATAAATGCAATAATAATAATAATAAGATCAGAATGAAATAATAAATGTAATAATAATAATAATAAGAAGAAGATCAGAATGAAATAATAAATAACTTTTGATCATCCGTCATGCAGACTGGGGATAATTGGAATTGCAACCCAACCGCACTGAGGTTGGGAAAGATTAAAAGACATTTTCAAGCCAAGCATCATATTCAGAAGCCTTGTATCTGAACCTAAACCCGACTTTCCTGACAGAACAGAAAAAACTGCAGTTTTCCAGATTTCACTGTACGACAACCCCCACCACCTCTAGTCATGATGTCTCATGATGAGGAATACAGGAGTTGTAGTCCAGGATCTGGGAGTCCCCCATAGCGCAGCGGGTTAAACCGCTAAGCTGCTGAACTTGCTGAACAAAAGGTTGGCAGTTTGAGTCTGGGAAGCAGGGTGAGCTCCCACTGATATCCCCAGCTTTTGCCAACCTAGCAGTTTCAAAACATGCAAATGTGAGTAGATTAATAGGTACCGCTCCAGCAAGAAGGTAACGGCGCTCTATGCAGTCATGCCAGTGGCCACATGATCTTGGAGGTGTGTATGGACAACGCCGGCTCTTGGGCTTAGAAATGGAGATGAGCACCAACCCCCAGAGTTGGACACGACTAAATGTCAAGGGAAAACCTCTACCTTTACCTAGTCCAGCATCTGTAGCAGGCCTACATAAAAGGACATGGGGGGGGGGGGCAGATTTGGCCCATGGGGCTTGAGTTTGACACGTGGTCTAATGCCAAACAGCATCTGGAAGAGCCTGATTCATCTCCTTTGTTGCCCTGCAGAATGTGAATTCAGCAAGCCATGCAAGCCACATTGCCATTCTGTGCGTTTTCCAGTAACCACTTCTTCTCATCTTTTTTGCAGTATTATACAACAGTAATGGAGCAGCAAGTCAATGGACAGTTGATAGTGCCTCTGCAGATCTACCCAAGAGGTAATACCTAAACAAGTCCTAATTGTTACTGGTGATACTGTGAGCTACCCCACACCAGCAGTTCTGTTTTCTGAAGGTTTTGGCATGCCGTGAAATTCATGGGGTTGCCATATATCAACAAGTGACGTTAAGACATCTGCATACATAATATACACAATGCACCTCTGCATTCTACTTGTGCAATTGTTACCTATTTTAAAGCATCAACAACAAGAAGTATTTCCTACATCCATTTGTTTATTATTTAGTTATTTCACTTATATCTCATCTTTCTCCCCAAAATGGGATTCAGTGGGGCAACTCAGACAAAGAACTTTGGAATAGTTTAGGCTAACTTTTAATACTATGCATATATATATACAGTAGAGTCTCACTTATCCAACACTCACTTATCCAACGTTCTGGATTATCCAACGCATTTTTGTAGTCAATGTTTTCAATACATCGTTATATTTTGGTGCTAAATTTGTAAATACAGTAATTACTACATAGCAATACTGCGTATTGAACTACTTTTTCTGTCAAATTTGTTTTGGTGCTTAATTTGTAAAATCATAACCTATTTTGATGTTTAATAAGCATTTTCTTAATCTCTCCTTATTATCCAACATATTCGCTTATCCAACGTTCTGCCGGCCCATTTACGTTGGATAAGTGAGGCTCTACTGTATCATATATATATATATATATATATATGTATGTATGTATGTATGTATGTATCACCCAGAGGGGTAATTTAAATGAGGCTTACACATATTGGAACCAAGCAATATAAATATCTGAAGTGCACCAGATAATAATAATAATAATAATAATAATAATAATAATAATAATAATAATAATACCCCGAAGGGACTCAGGGTGGCTAACATGGTTTGATGCCCAAAACAAAACAGAATAAAGCAATTGCAATGAATATCAAAACAAAACAGTAATAGCGTAAATCAAATAAACAATTTAAACATTATAAAAATACAATAAAACACATAAGATCAGAACAAATGAGTAATAATACAGATTCCATCTGATCTTGGAAGCTAAGCAGATCAAGCTCTGGTTAGTACTTGGATGAGAAGCAACCCATGAATATCAAGTGCTGTAGGGTATATATTTTATATTTGTATAACCCACCTCTGACTGTGAAATCCATAAGGCCCTCATAGTTCACACACAGAGACACATGTTGGGGCCACGGAGGCAAACGTGCCCCTCGGTTATGTTTTCTCTGCCTATTTGAGACTCCAAAAATGTGGACATTGTGCTGTCAAAGGCTTTCCTGGCTGGAATCACTGGATTGCTGTGAATTTTCCGGGCTGTCTGGCCATGTTCCAGAAGCATTCTCTCCTGACGTTTCGCCCACATGTATGGCAGGCATCCTCAGAGGTTGTTGAGGTCTGTTGGACATTATTAAGGCCTTGGAATAAAGGCTTGTTCTTGGCATGTTCATATCACCTCCTCTGTTCCGCTGAAGCGTATTCCCCTTTTCCCACCTCTAAAAGGGTGGTTGTTAATTGCTAAAAGAGGAGCGGTTTTAAATTCTCCAAGTAACGCTCCTTGCAATAAATTAATTGAAATAATTAAAAATTAAAAACCCTTCCTCTGCTAACTGATACTGTACAAATAATCATAACATGAGCTTCCCAATTAAAACACGGTGGGCTTTCCATTAGTTATAACTCTCTGAAGTTTGAATTGGGCAATTAACTAACAGGACGGTCGTCTAACAGATGCGAATGGAGTCTCAAAAGGGAGTCGAGAGCAAAGGCAGGAAAACTCCATGTCTTATGTATGGGATTTTGGGAGTTCTAGTTTTACCGGGTCTTTAATCTTCTTTGCCAAAGAGTGCCAATGCCTCTCCAAACTAGAGTCCCCCTGATTCCATAGTATTGAGCTGTGGCAGTTAAAGTGGTATTAAACTCCATTTAATAGCACAGTGCAGATGCACCCTGAACGGGAAAGATTCCCCCCTTTCCTGGTTATTCTCCAAACGAGAAATGACTGGTGGCCTTTTCATTGGATCATTTTCAGATTTTCCACACTCCCGTCCTCCACTCTCGGGCTGACAATGTTGCATTTCTTATTTAAAAACACAATAGTAATGTTTAATGTAGTTTAAATTGCACGGTCCTCGCCTAACTGCTGTGTTTAATAACTATCATCTGTGTCCTTCTGACTAATAAATCGCTTTGTTTCCTGCTGTCAAACCCAGGAGTGAAATGCATGTGTTTTCTGAGGAAGGGGGAGCGGAGGGAGGGGGAGAACCAAATTCATCCTTTCTCAGACAATCAATCAAAATTGACAGGCCCTTTAACATACAATTTGTAGGGCACTGTAGTTTTAAAATGGGAACTGTCTGGAACATATAGCTGGAAGCCTTTGTGGTTTTAACGTGGGTTTTTTTTGGGGGGGGGGGCAGGGGCTGCAGAGAAGGGGGCATGGGAAAGGAAGTCCGGGTGGAGTTTGAGGGTTTTAAGAAACAATTGTTTTCCCTTCTGCAGTATTTCATCCCTCAATCTATACATATCGTTGTCTTGTGTAAATAGCTAAGGAGATGCTCTTCATTCACATGGTATTTATTTATTTTTTGACATCTTTCTGGGATACTTGAGTTTGGTCCTCGACTTTTAATTTTTCACATGAGAATATTGAATAAAACATGTGCTTTTAGCACTGAATTCATACCACAGAATCATAGAGTTGGAAGGAACCCCTAAAGGCCATGTAGTCCAACCCCTTTCTGCCTTCAGGCAGGAAAACCACAATCAAAGCACCCCGAGCAGATGGCCATCGATCCTCTGTTTAAAAGCCTCCAAAGAAAGAGCTTCCACCACACTTGTCTGGCATACCCATACAAGAGAGATTTTGCAAAGCTCACCAAGACGACTTTTGAACCAGCTTTGGAAGATCTGAAGTCCAAATGAATTGTTGTTGTTGTTGTTGTCCACCTCTATTTGTGGCTTGAGGCTGGTTACAACATGTCTAAAAACACAATAATCGTTATATAAAATACACATATTAAAACCTGTTTCTACGAAATACATATACAGTAGAGTCTCACTTAACCGAGACTCGCTTATCCAAGCCTCTGGATTATCCAAGCCATTTTTGTAGTCAATGTTTTCAATATCTCATGATATTTTGGTTCTAAATTCGTAAATACAGTAATTACAACATAACATTACTGCATATTGAACTACATTTTCTGTCAAATTTGTTGTATAACATGATGTTTTGGTGCTTAATTTGTAAAATCATAACCTAATTTGATGTTTAATAGGCTTTTCCTTAATCCCTCCTTATTATCCAAGATATTCACTTATCCAATGTTCTGCTGGCCTGTTTATCTTGGATAAGTGGGACTCTACTGTATTAAACTACAGCTTGGTTTTCTGCTGCCTTGGAGACTAGGATGTGGAACGATGACCTCAAACTATAGGAAAGGCGATTCCACCTGAACATTAGGAAGAACTTCCTAACTGTGAGAGCTGTTCAGCAGTGGAACTCTCTGCCCCAGAGTATGGTGGAGGCTCTATCTTTGGAGGCTTTTAAATAGGGGCTGGATGGCCATCTGTTGGGGCCATCTTCAAATGCAATTTTTCTGCTTCTTGGCAGAGGGTTGGGCTGGATGGCCCACGAGGTCTCTTCCAACTCTATGATTCTATGGAAATGCCAAGAACAAAAGTTAAAATATAGTGAACACAATACATGAGCAGATGAAGACCTAGAACTGTGGATCTCAACCTTTGGTCCTCCAAGTGTTTTGGACGTCAACTCCCAGATCTCCTAGTCAGCTTATCTGCTGTTAGGGATTAAGGAAGCTGAAGTCCAAAACATCTGGAGGACCAAAGGTTGGGAACCGCTGACCTAGAAGAACGGGGCCTTCTGGGTTACAGTGTCAATGTGAGTTGGGATCAACAACTCAAATTCAGAAGCCAGCCCTCCGCGTTTGCAAGTTTCACATTATAGATTTGATTGAAATGTTCTCTCTAGGAATCGCTAGGTCCGCAAGCACAACACTGTGTTCAACCTCTGATGGATGTTGACCTTAGAGTTGCTAGAGGTAATCTAGAGATTTTGTTTCATTTTAAATATTTTTTTATTTCATTCTCTAGGAATGTCTATGTCCTTCAGGTTGACTCTGCCAAGCGTTGCACTAGAGCGCCTAAAGATTCCTAGAGTGAACACTTCTCTAGGCAGTTGTAATGGGATTTGGCAGATTATCACCATAGAATTGCACAGGAGATGCTAAAGATTTCTAAAAATTAACCTCTTGGGTCAAAATAGTGATTACTTATTCCTGCAGTTTCCCCACATTTTCGGGGGTCCTGCGCCCTTAATACGAACAAATATAGAGAGCCCACTGGACACCCCATTTCAATGAGTGAAACGATTTGGTTGCTTCAAGGGGAAAATAGGCAAATTCCAATAAAAATCCAAGACAACACCCAAAGAATTTTGCCCACTTTAGTAAAATAATGCCGTTGCCATGGGTCTGTGAGTGGTTTTGCGCTTTTTGGATCCTGGACCATATAACCATCCACTGCACCAACAAAGGCTGGATCTACACTGCCATATAATCCAGTTTCTGAATCCAGATTATCTGCTTTGATCTGGGTTATATAAATTTACACTGCCACATAAGCAGATAATCTAAATTCGGAAACTGGATTATATGGCAATGTAGATAGGGCCAAATATTTAGTTTGTTCATCATTCATGTCAAGCTAAATTTTATGAAAACAAATGGAAAACCAATTTAAGACTTATTTGCTGTTAGAACAGTTGCTGATAATTTTGATTCCAATGTACTAGAATGTCTTATCTGCTCATTTCGAACAGCTCTTGTCATTTTGAAAAAGTCTCTCTGTCCTGTAGATCTACAGACGTTGCTTTATAGACGTCCTGCTTTGGGTCCTGATAAGACTCTTCTCAATCTTCTTTCCCTGCTAATTTTTGTATTACCCTCATTTGTCTTTCCTTTAAAAAAAGGCTTTTCATTTTGAGCAAATTTGTAAATGGCCCTGATGTGTTCTACAATTTAGTCAATTACTGTTTCAGCCTGCAAGCCTCCTGGGAAACGGAACATACATGGCCTGAAGGTAGGAATTTCAATAATTGTTTCCGTAAACTTAGATGGATTTGCAATGCCGTGTTCCACTTATTGAAATGTCAAATAAAACTGTACTTTTTGAGCCTTGACAAGGAGATCTAGAAAATAAATGGAGAGGAGGAAAGATTTCTTCTGTATGTGAATTGCCTGATCTGTCTGAATGCCCAACGCTGTCACGACCCAGGCGGCAGAGGCACCAATAACCATACACAGAGGCCAGAATCTAACTAATATCTTTATTGAAGGAATATATAAAGTTAATAAAAACAAGTATAGAAAATAGTCCAGAATTAGACCCTTCAGGAAAGGTCAGAATTAGTCCAAAAAAGCAATGTCCAATAAGAAATATTAAGGTCCAAAGTTGTAATCCAATAACCGAAACACTCACTTTGCCAAGCAAAGTGAGGGGAGATGACAAGGTCCTTAGTCCATAAAACTTGAGCGTGGCTAGGAAATAACTTGATACTTGAAACAAGGCTTGAACGTGGAACAAGGTAACTAAGAACAAGAACAAGGTCCGTGGAATAACTTGGTAAAATCCGTGAAACAAGGCAAGGATTAGTCCTGGGAAACAAGGCAAAGTCCGTAGGTAAACAAAGGCTGGGAAGCAAGGCGAAGGCTGGATAGCAAGGCAAGGCTTGAGCTGAAGCGAGGCTTGAATCGGAGCGCGCTGTCCAGACACAACTCACTCCGTAGGCTGACGAATTGACTCCGCGAAGTTGCTACGCGGGCAAAACACCTATATAGAGTCCAACTTTCTCACCAAAGCGGTTCTCTGGGAATCAGAAACGAAAGCTAAACTCTGAGACCAGATGTTAAACTCCTTAAAGATTCTCACGAGAACCAATGTTAATTGGCAACATTCTTAGCTGCTATCCTCGCACTCCTGCGCGAAGCTGAATCCAAACTTCTCTGTTGTTTACAAAACTCCCGGCGCAAGAACACGGGAGAAGTAGGCTCTGGGGTTGTTTGACATACTTCTGGGGCACAACTTTCTTGCAGGTGCAAGGTTTCCAGATCTGCCTGGGAAGGATCTGGCTGAGAGGAATCCAGTTCAGACTGGGAAGGTAAAAAACCCAAGTTTTCATCTTCATCAGGGATTACAATGTCCTGAGCAGGACTACAAGGCCCATGGTTCATCACACTATCCCCCTCCTCAGGGCCCCTCCCAAACTGGGGTCCTCTCCCCGAGGCGCGAGGTCGCGGTTTGGTGGGATAGGTCAGATGGAAGCGACGGGTTAGATCAGGAGCATGGACTGTGGAGGCATCTTCCCAAGAGCGTTCCTCAGGCCCGAAACCCACCCAGTCAATGAGATATTGTAGGCGGCGGCGATGAAAGCGAGAATCCAAAATGTCCTCAACCTCGAACTCCTCCTCCCCATTCATCAAAACAGGAGGGGGGGCCGGTTGGTCTGTATCAGGACGCACACCATCCGCCGGAAGGAGCAGGGAACGGTGAAACACTGGGTGAATGCGCATTGAACGCGGAAGTTGGAGTTTGAAAGTCACGGGGTTTAATTGCGCCACCACTGGATAGGGGCCAATGAAGCGGGCATCTAACTTCCGGCATGGGCGGTGGGAGGGCAGAAAGCGAGTGGACAGAAAAACCCGATCTCCTACCTTGATTTCGGGGCCCGGCTGGCGGTGTTTGTCAGCGTGGCGTTTATAGTCCTCCTTGGCTTGGTCCAGTTGCTGGAGCAAAAGTTGTTGCACCGCTGTGAGTTCCTGCAGCCAATCCTCTGCTGCGGGAACTTCTGAAGTTTCAATGACAGGGGGAAAGAAACGTGGATGGAAACCGTAGTTTGCAAAGAACGGCGTTTCTTTTGTAGAAGCTTGAACTCCATTATTGTAGGCAAACTCAGACAGTGGTAACAGAGAAGCCCAATTGTCCTGTTGGTAGTTTACATAACAGCGAAGATACTGCTCCAAAGTGGCATTGGTGCGCTCCGTTTGCCCATCTGTTTGGGGATGATGAGCTGAAGATAAGCGAGAGTCTATGCCCAGTAGTTTTTGTAGTGCCTTCCAAAAACGAGAGGTGAATTGAGATCCACGGTCTGTGACTAAACTCTTGGGCAATCCATGTAGTCTGAAAACATGCTGAAGAAATAGATCCGCAGTTTCTTTGGCCGTGGGGAGGCCTTCGCAGGGAATGAAATGGGCTAACTTGGTGAATAGGTCCACCACCACTAAGATCGTGGTGAATCCACAGGAAGGTGGTAGGTCAGTGATGAAATCCGCGGAAATTATTTCCCATGGGCGAGATGGGGTAGGAAGGGGGTGCAAAAGCCCTGAGGGCTTCTCCCTTCGTATCTTGGAGCGCTGGCATACTGGGCAGGTGTTGACATATTTTTCCACATCCTTGCGGATCTTGGGCCACCAAAAATCTCTTAGGATCAAATGCATGGTTTTAAATAGTCCGAAGTGTCCTGCTGGTTTGCAGTCATGACACAGACGAAGCGCTTTTTCCCTGCCCGGTCCGGGTGGGATATAAACATGATTTCTATAGCAGAGCAGCCCATCTTTAAGCGAAAAGGGAAAATGCAGACCTTGGCGAAGTTGGTCCTGCGCCCAGGCATCTGCTTGCTGACTAGCCCTGATTTCTTGAGCACAGATGGGTCCTGGAGTAGGGGAAGTTGAACCAATGGGACTGGATTTGGTGTTCCCCACTGTGAGCGTGGCAAAGTTCTCAGGTTGTAGCAGTTGGGATTCAAAGGTCTCCTTGCGTCCTGCAGCGTATTCCGGTTTACGTGACAGGGCGTCTGCTTGCTTGGTTTGAGCTGGGGTCACATAATGGATCTGGAAGTTGAAACGTTCAAAGAATAAAGCCCAACGTTGCTGCCTCTGATTTAGTTTGCGGGCAGTTCTTAGATGTTCTAGATTACGATGATCAGTGTGGACTTCAATGGGGAATTTGGCCCCTTCTAGCCAATGTCTCCAAGTTTCAAAGGCTGCCTTTATGGCCAGTAGTTCTTTTTCCCAAATGGTGTAATTCCTCTCTGGTGTGGTTAGTTGACGAGAATAAAAGGCACAGGGGTGGAGGTGATCTCCCACCGGTTGTAAGAGTACAGCCCCAATTGCCACATCAGAGGCGTCCGCTTGCACCACAAAAGGGGTTCCAGGATTTGGGTGCTGTAGAATTGGCTGGGAGGTGAATAGTTTCTTCAGTTGCTGGAACCCTTTCTCTGCTTGATCAGTCCAGCGGAAAGGCTGCTTTCCACGGATGCAGCTAGTGATGGGGTCGGACCAGCGGGCAAAATCTGGAATGAACTTGCGGTAGTAGTTCGCGAACCCCAAGAAACGCTGCACCTCTTTCTTGTTAGTTGGCGCCCGCCATTCCAATACTGCTGAAACTTTGGCTGGATCCATGGAAAGCCCTAGAGGCGAGATGCGGTAGCCAAGGAAATCTACCTCTTGTAGATCAAAAGCGCATTTTTCTAGCTTGGCATAAAGTCCATGATCCCGCAGTCGTTGCAACACCATTTTGACGTGGTTCTCATGTTCTGATTGTGATCTGGAAAACACCAAAAAATCGTCCAGGTAGATTATCAAGAATCTGTCTAGATAGTCCTGAAAAATATCGTTGACAAAATGCTGGAACGTTGCGGGAGCTCCGCATAAACCGAAATTCATAACTCGGGACTCGAATAATCCGAATTTAGTCTGGAAGGCGGTCTTCCACTCGTCCCCTTCTCTGATGCGAACTAGATTATAAGCCCCCCGAAGATCCAGCTTGGTGTAGACCTTGGCTCCTCGAAGTCGGTCCAGTAGATCCGAGATTAAGGGCAGGGGATAGCTGTTCCGCTTGGTGATATTGTTCAATGCTCTGTAGTCCACCACCAAGCGTAATTCCCCTGACTTCTTCTTCACAAACATCACTGGGGAGGCGGCTGGGGATTGAGAGGGTCTGATGAACCCCTTGCGAAGGTTTGTCTCTAAGAATTCCCTGAGAGCTTCTTGCTCTGGTTCAGTCAGGGAGTAGAGATGCCCTCGCGGGATCGGGGCCCCCTCCACCAAGTCAATGGCACAGTCATAAGGTCTATGTGGGGGTAATTTTTCGGCTTCTTTCTCATTGAATACATCCCAATACTCGGAGTACTTCTTTGGCAAGGTGATGATGGGCTCGGAGTCTGTGGCATGGCATACCTTGGCTACGAGGCAATGGTTTTGGCAGTACGGTGAAGCAAACTGCAGTTCTCTGTTGGACCAGGAGATGTTAGGGTCGTGGAGTGTCAGCCATGGAATTCCCAAAATCACAGGGAAATGGGGAACCTCGGTAACAAAGAAGGAAATCTCTTCCATATGTTCCCTTATCCACATCCTGGTGGGTTCCGACCACTGGCTTACGGGGCCCGTCTTGAGGGGACGGCCGTCTATGGCTTGCACCACACGGGCATTCTTGAAATCATGATATTGTAATCCCAGAGAGTCGGCATACTCTCTATCGATGAAATTGTTGGTAGCTCCAGAGTCTATCATGGCGTGGATCATGACGGGTCCCCTTTTTGCTGACCATAATGTGACCACGAGAAGGAACAGGACCCCGGTTGGCGGCTCTTGGATGGATTTTTTGACCGGGTTGGCGAGCCTCTCTACACCCGGTCGTTGGCTTCCCCCGCCGGCTGTGTGCCAGTCGGCTCAGACGCCTTCGACTCCGTGGAGGACGCCGCCGCAAGACGGGCGGCAGGCTTCCCTTTGGCTGGGCACTCTCTGGCGAAGTGGCCCCCGTTCCCGCAGTACCAGCAGAGGTTCAAGCGTTGACGACGGGCCTTCTCGGCGGCATCTAGTCTGGGACGCACATTGCCCAACTGCATCGGCACCTCCTCGCCTCCTCTGGGGTATGGGGTTGGCGGCGGGGGTCTCCACACCGGACGTGGCTGAACACTGGCGGGAGCGGGGGGTTTTGCCCCGGCTCTACCGCCCTGGCCTCGAACCCATTGTTTCCTGTTGGCAATCATGACTTCAGCCCGTAAACATTGATCAATGAGTGCCTCGAGGGTCTGGGGAGGATCCACCTTGGAGATTTCTTCCAGCATTTCAATGTTGAGACCCTCCCGAAATTGTCCTCTGAGGGCTACATCGTTCCAGCCGGTGTTGTGGGCCAGCACGCGGAACTCGGCTATGTACTGAGACATGGGTCTGTCTCCTTGAAGGAGGCGCCGGAGTTTGTGACCGGCTGCCTCCAAATTGTCCTCGATTCCCCAGGTCTCCTTAAGGTGATCCAAGAAGCGTTGTGCTGAACTTAGGTGGGGGGAGGCTTGATCAAACAGGGCCGTCGCCCAGCTAGCCGCTGGTCCGTCTAGCAGACTGTAGACCCACGCCACCTTGATGTCTTCTTGGGGAAACTCGGCATCACGGGCCTCTAGATAAGCTTGACATTGGCGGCGGAAAACATGAACCTTAGCAGCTTCTCCAGAAAACTTGGTAGGCAACGCCATGGCCGGGAGGCGAACTCCGCGCTCCCTCAACCCTTTTATTTCTCCATCCTGCGCGTTGAGTCTGTCACGGATGCGGTCCACTTCGTCCTTGCTGATGGTGTAGCTGAGCGGCTGTCCAGCCGGCGCGGCTCCGGTAGACATCCTGGCCTCGGTTAGTTGGTGCTTATGGGTGGCGGAGTCAAACTGTCACGACCCAGGCGGCAGAGGCACCAATAACCATACACAGAGGCCAGAATCTAACTAATATCTTTATTGAAGGAATATATAAAGTTAATAAAAACAAGTATAGAAAATAGTCCAGAATTAGACCCTTCAGGAAAGGTCAGAATTAGTCCAAAAAAGCAATGTCCAATAAGAAATATTAAGGTCCAAAGTTGTAATCCAATAACCGAAACACTCACTTTGCCAAGCAAAGTGAGGGGAGATGACAAGGTCCTTAGTCCATAAAACTTGAGCGTGGCTAGGAAATAACTTGATACTTGAAACAAGGCTTGAACGTGGAACAAGGTAACTAAGAACAAGAACAAGGTCCGTGGAATAACTTGGTAAAATCCGTGAAACAAGGCAAGGATTAGTCCTGGGAAACAAGGCAAAGTCCGTAGGTAAACAAAGGCTGGGAAGCAAGGCGAAGGCTGGATAGCAAGGCAAGGCTTGAGCTGAAGCGAGGCTTGAATCGGAGCGCGCTGTCCAGACACAACTCACTCCGTAGGCTGACGAATTGACTCCGCGAAGTTGCTACGCGGGCAAAACACCTATATAGAGTCCAACTTTCTCACCAAAGCGGTTCTCTGGGAATCAGAAACGAAAGCTAAACTCTGAGACCAGATGTTAAACTCCTTAAAGATTCTCACGAGAACCAATGTTAATTGGCAACATTCTTAGCTGCTATCCTCGCACTCCTGCGCGAAGCTGAATCCAAACTTCTCTGTTGTTTACAAAACTCCCGGCGCAAGAACACGGGAGAAGTAGGCTCTGGGGTTGTTTGACATACTTCTGGGGCACAACTTTCTTGCAGGTGCAAGGTTTCCAGATCTGCCTGGGAAGGATCTGGCTGAGAGGAATCCAGTTCAGACTGGGAAGGTAAAAAACCCAAGTTTTCATCTTCATCAGGGATTACAATGTCCTGAGCAGGACTACAAGGCCCATGGTTCATCACAAACGCTGGTTTATTAATGAGTGAAATTGTTGCCTTTCGTGGCTTTGATTCATGACATTCACACATAAGGCCAACGTTTCCATCCCATTGATACCCCCTTTTTGCAAGTACAGAAGAGTCTTGCTTATCCAGCCTTCGCTTACCCCACGTTCTGTATTATCCAATATCCAACGCAGTCTGCCTTTCAATAGTCAATGCTTTTGTAGTCAATGTTTTCAATACACTGCAATGTCTTAATGCTAAATTCATAAATACAGTAATTACTACATAACATTACTGTGTACTGAACTGCTTTTTCTGTCAATTTGTTGTAAAACATGACGTTTTGGTGCTTAATTGGTAAAATCCTAATGTACTTTGACGTTTAATAGGCTTTTCCTTTATCCAACATTTTCGCTTATCCAACGTCCTGCCGGCCCATTTATGTTGGATACGTGAGACTCTACTGTACTGTCCTCTTGGACAATTCCAGCTATTCATAAGGAAGGAAGAATTGTATGCTTTGAACGTAATTAGTATGCTTCTGTATACAAACAGCCCACAGATTGTGCAATATTTACCCTTTAATATTTGTTTTATCGTCATACATCTGTGGGACGTTACAAGGATTCTGAATTTTAACCCATTTCTGATTTACCGTATATACACGAGTATAAGCCAGCCCGAATATAAGCTGAGGCACCTAATTTTACCACAAAAAAACTGGGAAAACATTGGCTCCAGTATAATTTCAGAAATAAAAATAGATACCAATAACTTTACATTGATTGAGGCATCCGTAGGTTAAATGTTTTTGAATATTTACATAAAGCTCAAATTTAAGATAAGACTGTCCAACTCTGATCAAATCATTCTTCTCATCTTCTTCAATGTAAATATGCTTATGTATCCTTTTAATAATAATAGAGTAAAATAATACATGTAATAATAATAATAATAATAAATACAGGAAAATAATACATGTAATAGTAGAGTAAAATAATAAATGCAATAATAATAATATCATAGTGAAATAATAAATGTATTATTAATAATAATAAAGATAGAGTAAAATAAATGTAATAGTAGCAACAATAATAGAGAAAAATAATAAATCTAATAATACCAATAATAATAGAGAAAAATAATAAATGTACCATATATTCTCGAGTATAAGCTGACCCAAATATAAGCCAACCAGGACCCTCACCCGAGTATAAGCCGAGGGGAGCTTTTTCAGTATTAAAAAAAGGCCTGAAAAACTAGGCTTATACTCGAGTATATACAGTAATACAATTCTGAATCCTAATACAGCGTAGAAGGTAGTGACATTTCTGGTGACATTCAGGCAAATCTGATGGATATAGTAGGGCATAGGGTTTTGGGGAAAGATGTGTATTTAACAGGAATGGAATGAAAAAAGGCCTTGTGGAGTTCTTGATTGTATTCCCGACCCAAGCCTTTCAAAGTCGTGGTGGGTAAAAGAGCCGAATGCAAGGTGGTAACCTACATAGAGGCTGGGTTGCTACCACCATGGGCAACGCGCTAATTAACCTTCCTTGCGAAATAAGGAATCGGTGGCAAATTACAGGTTAATTAGAACCATGTCCTCTGCATAGAAACAACTGATAAAGATTTCGTTCCTTGCCTGCAGGTAAATACGCGAGCCGGGTCTGCTAACAATAGCGGTGTGGCCGTCCCAGACTCCCTCCCGAGCAATAGGTAAGAATCAAGGCGAAGGAGAAGAAGAAGGGTGGGCCGTGCGTTTCCTTCATTAAAGCAGGACCCCAGAAGTGATTTCTTGCTTCGTAATTAACAGAAGCAAATGGGGAAATGCCTGATCACTTCGGGGGGATTCGGTTGACCAGCTTTCAGAAAGGGTTTCTGTGGCTTGTCGAAGGCAGTGTTAGGCCTGTGCTACCTAGAGAGTGCCTTTGGACAAGCTAGCTCTTCAAGGAGCGTTTCTCTGCCGCATGCAGGCAGACCGCCTGCGCTTGTGCTTGTGTCTAGCCTCATGCAATAAAATGGAATTGCCCTAGCATTAGATAAAGAAATGGGCTGCCAGGCCCCATGGAGAACTACTGTATATACTCGAGTATAAGCCGAGTTTTTCAGCCCTTTTTTAGGACTGAAAAAAACCCTCCTTGGCTTATACTCGGGTGAGGGTCCTGGTGGGCTTATATTCAGGTCGGCTTATACTCAAGTATATATTATTTATTTATTTACAGTATTTATATTCCACCCTTCGCACCCCAAAGGGGACTCAGGCCAGATCACATTGTATACATATAAGGCAAACATTCAATGTCATATACACATAGAACAAAGACAGAGACAGACGCAGAGGCAATTTAACCTTCTCCTGAGGGGATGTTCGATTCCGGCCACAGGGAGGAGCAGCTGCTTCATCATCCACTGCGACGGCACTTCCTCATTCCAACGGTGGCTGGATGGTTTTTATAGAGTTGTAAATTAGTTAAATTTGCCTCCCCACTTTATAAGTGGTACCTTAATTTCCTACTTGATAGATGCAACTATCTTTCGGATTGCTAGGTCAGCAACGAGCAGGGGCTATTTTTTTATTTTTAATTTTCGGGTGTTCAACCCACCATGGGCTGGCCTCGAACTCATGACCTCTTGGTCAGAGTGATTTATTGCAGCTGGCTGCTCACCAGCCTGCACCACAGCCCGGCCCGGTATATTTATTATTTATCTCTATTATTATTGGTATTGTTACATTTATTATTTTTCTCTATTAATTATTATTATTACATTTATTATTTTACTATATTATTGTGGTTACTTTTACATTTATTTTACTCTATTTTTATTATTATTAATACATTTATTTATTTTACTGCATTTATTATTATTATTATTACATTTATCATTTCACTCTATGATTATTAAAAGGATACATAAGCACATTTACATTGAAGAAGATGAAAATAATGATTTAATCAGAGTTGAACAGTCATATCTTAAATTACAGTTTGATGTAAAGATTCAAAAACGTTTAAACTACGGATGCCTCAATTAATGTAATTTTATTGGTATCTCGGCTTGGTATCAATGTTTTCCCAGTTTTTTGTGGTAAAATTAGGTGCCTCGGCTTATATTCGGGTTGGCTTATACTCGAGTATATACGGTACTTCCTGCGGCCAGATTTTAAATCCTTCCCCATTCTGTCATTCTGAGTCTTGAGTTAGATGCGATAAAATAGGGATTTTATTATATTTATACCCATCTTTTTCCTGGCTCTGGGACTCAAGGTTCCTACCTGTGATACAAGAGGATGTGAAACAAGGTGTTGTCGAAGGCTTTCAAGAATCACAGGGTTGTTGTGTGTTTTCTGGGCTGTATGGCCATGTTCGAGAAGCATTCTCTCCTGACGTTTTGCCCACATCTATGGGCGAGGATGTGGGAGAAACATCAGGAGAGGATACTTCTGGAACATGGCCATACAGCCCAGAAAACGCACAACAACGATGTGTAACAAGCTTAAACTGGACGAAGATGAATTAAATTCTACATGTTAGATTTCATAAATGTACAGTAGAGTCTCACTTATCCAACATTCACTTATCCAACGTTCTGGATTATCCAACGCATTTTTGTAGTCAATGTTTTCAATACATCATGATATTTTGGTTCTAAATTCGTAAATACAGTAATTACTACATGGCATTACTGCGTATTGAACTACTTTTTCTGTCAAATGTGTTGTATAACATGATGTTTTGGTGCTTAATTTGTAAAATGATAACCTAATTTGATGTTTAATAGGCTTCTAATTAATTACTCTGATTTTATCTGCTTGGATTTTTATGTATTTGTCCATTATTTTATTTTGTGTATTGTTGGAATGTTTCAAGTTTATGTTAAATATGTTGTTGTTGTTCGGGCTTGTCCTTGTTGTGAGCCGCCCCGAGTCCCTTCGGGGAGATGGGGCGGGATATAAAAATAACGTTTATTATTATTATTTATTATTCTCCTTATTCTCTCCTTATTATCCAACATATTCGCGTATCCAATGTTCTGCTGGCCCGTTTATGTTGGATAAGTGAGACTCTACTGTATAAACTAGAATATACTGGTCTATTTAATGCCCGTTGCAGTCTGGTGCTGAAATGGCGAAATACGGATCTGGAGAAAAGAGCGCTTGCTTACAATAAGAGAAAAACGATTGCCAGGAGAATATTGGGAGTATTATGCCGGTTATTAAAGCCTTTTAGGCATAATAGTCATGTTTCCCCTGTTCATGGCTGTTTGTTTTCTCCCATTTCTTTGAGCCGGTTCTGAAAGTGCCCAACAAACAATGCCTCGACATCTAATGGGGCAGTTAATTGGCTTTCATTTCCCCAAACCCATTTGCATCTGGAAGGAGTGTTTTGAAGTCGGTGACAATCTGCCTCTGTTTCATGTTCACACAACTGTTGGTTGCGGGAGATGACAAGATCAGGAGACATTTCATTTGGCAAAACACGGCTGCCTTGAACGCAGTCCAGCCTAGAAGTGGCTTATTAAAGAACAAAGGTACCCACATACACCTTTGTTTATGTCAGTCCTGATCAATGATCAAGATGTGTGTACTTGTCAAGAATATATCTTTCTTAATCTTGTTTTCAAGAACGATTTGTATGGCAGGGGCTTGCGGGAGATTTTTAACCTTTGAGGCTAAAATCGAACAAAAAGTTGGGGATGAGTTTCCTTACAATTAATGTTTGCAGGGGAAAGTCTCCTTTCTTTTGGATAGGGATTGTGGGAAATAATTTTGGCAGAAAGATGTCCATATTTCACCCCATCTCATGGGATAACAGTAATCCTATGAAATTTTTTGTTTACAGTAGAGTCTCACTTATCCAAGCTAAACGAGCCGGCAGAAGCTTGGATAAGCGAATATCTTGGATAATAAGGAGGGATTAAGGAAAAGCCTATTAAACATCAAATTAGGTTATGATTTTACAAATTAAGCACCAAAACTTCATGTTATACAACAAATTTGACAGAAAACGTAGTTCAATACGCAATAATGTTTTGTTGTAATTACGGTATTTACAAATTTAGCACCAAAATATCACGATACAGTACAGTCTTATCCAACATTTGCTTATCCAACGTTCTGGATTATCCAACACATTTTTGTAGTCAATGTTTTTAATACATCGTGATATTTTGAGTCCCCTTTGGGGTGAGAAGGGCGGCATGTAAATGTAGTAAATAAATAAATAAATAAATAAATAAACTGTCTTTCGGGCTGCTTAGGTCAACAGCGAGCTAGGCTATTAAATGGTCGGGAGCTCAATCCAACCCGGGCTTCGATCTCATGACCCCTCGGTCAGTAGTGATTTATTGCAGCTGGCTACTAACCAGCTGCGCCACAGCCCAGTCCAGGGGACACCTGGATGTTTGATGTTTTGCCATCCTATGGGAAGCTTCTCTTATGTCCCCGCATGGGGAACTAGAGCTGACAGACGGGCGCTCACCCCGCTCCCTGGATTCGAACCACCGACCTTTCGGTCAGCAGTCCTGCCAGCACAAGGGTTTAACCCATTGCACCACTGGGGGCTCCATGCACACCGCTATACTTATAACATTTAATAGAAAAATGTAAAAGCTTCACATCAAAATGTTCTGTATATTTAAATACAGTAGAGTCTCACTTATCCAACACTCGTTTATCCAATGTTCTGGATTATCCAACGCATTTTTGTAGTCAATGTTTTCAATGCATCGTGATATTTTGGTGCTAAATTTGTAAATACAATAATTACTACATAGTATTACTGTGTATTGAACTACTTTTTCTGTCAAATTTGTTGTCTAACATGATGTTTTGGTTCTTAATTTGTAAAATCATAACCTAATTTGATGTTTAATAGGCTTTTCCTTAATCCCTCCTCATTATCCAAGATAATTCAACAACAGTGTGCCTGGTCAAAATTACTTGCACTTTTACTGGTGACTCTGCCATTAAACTACCTCTCCCTTGTGTTGTTTTTTGTACTTTGGCCCAGATCTGTTTTTAGCCTCCTGTTTTTAATATTTTGATGTAGTACACTGATTTTTACGCCTGTTTTTTGATGTTGATGTTTATGGATGTGGAATTTTGTTTTACTGTTTTATGATTGCTGTATTGACGTCGGGCATGGCCCCATGTGAGCCGCTCCGAGTCCCTTCGGGGAGATGGGGTAGGACATAAAAATAAAGTTATTATTATTACTATTATTATTATTATTATTATTATTATTATTATTATTATTAATTTGCTTATCCAAGCTTCTGCCGGCCTGTTTAGCTTGGATTGTTGCATATATGTACCTTCATGTTGATTCCAAAGTATAGTGACCCCATCATAGAGGGGTTTTGGCAATATTTATTCAAAAGAGTTTTGTTCTTCTTTTACACCACTGGGAAGGAATTGCCATTCAGTAAAGTGCAGCTGTGCCACCACTAAGGTATTTTCTCTCTCTCCTTCTCCCTTTTGTCCTCCCCATTTCTGCAGTTTGAAGAAGTCATCTGCAGAACTGAAGAAGATATTAGCTAACGGGCAGGTAGGTGCCTTGGACGAGGGATGTTTTATCACTATGTATTGTATGTGTTTTTAACTTGTTTTATTCTGTTTGATTTGTTTTATTGCTTGTTTTATACTGTTGATGACTGGGTTTGGCCCCATGTAAGCCGCCCCGAGTCCCTTCGGGGAGATGGGGTGGGGTATAAGAAGAAAATAATAATAAAAATTATTATTATTATTATTATTATTATTATTATTATTATGTTGGGGGGGTACGCTGGGCTTGAATGAATGCAAAATGCAAGCAGGCCTCTCGGATGCCTCCTGCCTACTTATTAGTAAAGCACTCTTTTAATAAAGTCGAGGACAGGCTGAGAAGGACTTGTGTTGTGGAGGAGTCCCCGGCCCTGATTGATTGGGGTTGGCACGCCAATTTACTTCCCTTTTCTCAAAACACGCTAATCAGATTTAGCTCCAAATAGATTGAAGTGCATCTCGCACCCTTCTTCATTCCGCCGCCTCCGATCAGGGAAGAGAACATAATCAATTTTGAATAGCAAAATAGGATTTCTGGCTTGTTGGAGCTTTACGCAGGGGTGCAAACACACATGCTGCCAAATCACGAAAAGTGGCCACGGAAAGTACGTTTTACTTGTGGGGTTTTTTAGCCCCTCCCCTCCACTTGGTTGTACGTTTCCTCTGCACAAAGGCGGAGTGGGGGGAGGCCTCCTGGCCGCGCTCGGCATCGGCAATTGAATGCAAGATCCGTGCAATTGATGGGCAAATAAACACCGCGGGGCAAGTCCTTCTTGGCCGGCTTTGATTCAAGCAGGCAGGCAGGCCCAAAGTAGCGTAATGACTTTAAATATACACCGCTAAATGAAAGTACCTGCAAGGCAGCGGGATTCTTCAATAGCCACATAAATAAGTTTTAATGTTTGTCATGGTGAAAGCCCTCTGATAGCCTTGGAGGCAGGCGCCTGTCCGCCGCGATCAAGCCTGCCTATTAGAGGCTATTGACTGAGACATCGGTGTCACTGCAAATAAAAGACTCTTATTGATTTTCTTAACTGCTGTTCACTTCCCTTCTCTGTTCCGAAGGCTGAAATCTTAATTATCTCAGATGCGTATTCAGTGCCTTCACACAGTGACCTCTCCAAGCCTCATTGGCATTTCATGAATCAAGTAGTTGTAGTTGAGCGTGTCAGGAAGATAAAAGCAGGTCTTCACGCTTGTCCTTCAGCGAATCACCTGTAACATTGCGCTCTTAATGGATGGCAGCCCCCCCCCCCGGCCCCCAGTGTCCCCTGCCCCAAAGCCTTCCTTGTCGGCCGCCAGAATGGTTTAAATACAACTTTGCCATATGGATTTCAGTTCCCTTTCTTAAGTGCACTTCGGCCTGGAATACGGAGGGACAGTTTTTCTTTTTATTAAAAAAATAATAAGATAATCTAACACAGGGGTCTCCAAAGTAAGGCCCGGGGCCGGATGCGGCCCTCCAAGGTCATTTACCTGGCCCCCGCCCTCAGTTTTATAATATAATATGTTGTATCTACATATAATATTGATAATAATATTATAATGTAATACAATAAAACACAAATAATAATACCATATAATAATATTAATTATATATTCTATATTATATATAATATTACTAATAATATTACAGTATAGTGGTATAGTTCAATATAGTAATATATAATGCTAATATTGTGCTATGCTAATAATATAATATATTGTATGTACATATAATTTGTAAGCCACTCTGAGTCCCCTTTGGGGTCAGAAGGGTGTGATACAAATGTAGTAAATAAATGCAGTAAATAAATAATAAATAAATTTTAGACTTAGGCTCGCCCAAAGTCTGAAATGACTTGAAGGCACACAACAACAACAACAACAACAACAACAACAACAATCCTAATTAACTTGACTATCTCATTGGCCGGAAGCAGGACCACACTTCCCTTTGAAATCCTGATAAATGTATGTTGGTTAAAATTGTTTTTATTTTTAAATATTGTATTGTTCTTTCATTGTTGTTGTTTTGCACTACAAATAAGACATATGCAGTGTGCATCGGAATTGGTTTGTATTTTTTTTTTAAATGATAATCTGGCCCCTCAAAAGTCTGAAGGATTGTGGACCGGCCCTCGGCTTAAAAAGTTTGAGGACCCCTAAAAGACATACTGTATATACTCGAGTATAAGCCTAGTTTTTCAGCCCTCTTTTTAAGACTGAAAAAGCCCCCCTCGGCTTATACTTGGGGGTCCCTATGTATACTTGTCCACAGCTGCATGGAATCCGGTAGACTCCTGCAGAGGGGAGAAGATCCCTCTTGTCCTTCGCTGACCGTAGCATTGGTTGGATTTTCTTTGTAGGTCTGTAGATAGTTTGTAGGTTGTGCTTCTTCATCAGTTTGCCTATGCAGTCAGTGGCTCCCTTGATGTCTGGTAAGAACGCCTTTCCTCTGGGTGGATCTTTGTCTTGACTTCCATGGCTTGTTCTTGGCCTTGTCGCTCTTCTGATGTCTGTGGTGGAGAATCCATTGGCCTGTAGAGCCCAGTTTAGGTGGTTTAGTTCATCTTGGCGGAGGTGAGGTTCTGGAGCGGATACATAGCCCTGCATTTGGTGCCGAGGAGGAACATCAAGGCTTTGCATATCCCGTGGTGCTCAAACTCCCTTGTAGGCAAAAGACTATCAGAGTGGCTTTGCTAGGCACACACAGCAGAAGTCACTGACGAAGAAGCTCTGGATGAATAACAACGCTGCAGTCTTCGGTTATCTATCAAATTGTTTACTTACGAACGGAATTCCACAAGACAATACACAGCTGTCACGCAGGCACACATGGGAAGGGACAGAGATAGGAAGTAGAGGCTATTTATCTCATCCTCTGCTGTCTGATGCAATCCAAGCTTAACCCTTTACGCACTGGTATAATAGGCAGCACACAGTGTATGATGCAATCTTCAGCCCACATTGCACAACCATGACTCAATTACATTTAAACAACTCTATATACAATCATTCCCACTTCAACAAAGACGTTGAACGTTTCTCCCTGGGGAGAGGAGGATCTTGTTCCTCTCTTCAGCGCCCGTGCCAGGCTATCGAGAGTGTCACTGTTTGCATCTTGCGTGGTTCTTGTCTGTCTGTTTTACCGTTTGGTGGCTGAGGGCCCATTCTAGTACAACGGATGTCTTTCTGCATCCCACGTTGTTTTTGCCCTCCTGCTTGCAAGCATTAATAAAGACATTTTTCCCCTGATAGCCTCCACTTAGGTTTAATAAGGAATTCATATTAATCATTAAAAGGAAGGGGATACGATTCTTCAAAATAATCAAATATTGACAGGTTAGAAATAGCTTTCTGCCTGGGTTCATTGATATAGGTTATGTGATATAAATATTTATTTCTTTTCTGTCACTCAGAGCAAATGCCGCCAATTGATTCAGCATTGATGTCATGTCAACAGTTCATAAGAAACATTTGACTGGCTTGTGTTTTCCGATTAGTCTGTGCTCTATAAAGTGGGATTTACTAAATCTCCTCAATTGTCTGCTCATAGACTGTGACTGCCTGCTGAAGCCATTAGAGCTTCGATTGGAGCCGGGGAGGGAGGGAGGGAGGGGGGGAGGGAGGGAGGGAGGGAGGGAGGGAGGGCCCTCGGCTGGGCTCCGGATAGATAGAGCCTTACTTATCAAATAAGGATTAATTGAGCATTTTTGCTTCTAATGATTTATAAGAGATGCATGCTGATTCTCTCCAAGACCGCAGACGCAAACAAAGAGTGTTTTATTAACAGATCCATAATTGGATACTCTTTCACTTTCCATTCCTTCTGCTAATAGCAATGGCCAATCAAGGGCTGATTCAGAAAAGTTGATAGTCCTGTTCTAGTTATTTGGATTTGATTGAGGCCTCTTTTCCCTATATTTACTTTGCATGTTAATGGATATATTTGACATGTTCCTTTAAGATGGCCAACTGAGTTTTGTATCTGTAACATTGAGGTACAAGTTGAACGCCCCCTTATTATTACTATTATTATTATTTTTATTATTCATTTCTATCTCACTTTTCTCCCGTGGGTAGGATTCAAAGTGGCGTACAGCATATAAAATTCATACAAATACACTGAACAGCAATATAATCAATTAAAATGTCATATCCCGATTAAAACCCAATTAAGATATCAAATAAAACAATTTTTTAAAAATTACATTTTCCAGAATATTCTGGAATCCAAAATTGTCCACAAGTGGCCGGGATAATAATAATAATAATAATAATAATAATAATAATAATAATAATAATACAGTAGAATCTCACTTAACCAACATAAACGGGCCAGCAGAACGTTGGATAAGCGAATATGTTGGATAACAAGGAGAGATTAAGGAGAAGCCTATTAAACATCAAATTAGGTTATGATTTTACAAATTAAGCACCAAAACATCATGTTATACAACACGTTTGACAGAAAAAGTAGTTCAATATGCAGTAATGCTACATAGTAATTACTGTATTTACGAATTTAGCACCAAAATATCACGATGTATTGAAAACATTGACTACAAAAATGCATTGGATAATCCAGAACGTTGGATAAGTGAATGTTGGATAAGCGAGACTCTACTGTAATAATAAGAAATCCAGCATATCTATCTTGTTTGCTGTGTCATACAATAAAATAATAATAATAATTTGATACGAAATCCAGCATATCTATCTTGTTTGCTGTGTCATACAATAAAATAATAATAATAATTTGATACGAAATCCAGCATATCTATCTTGTTTGCTGTGTCAATATAATAATAATAATAATTTATTTATATCCCACCACCATTTCCCAGAGGGACCCAGAAGGATACCTTTGCTTTCTGATTGGTCAGTGTATACAAACATCATCCACAACACTATTTAAAATAATTGTGTATAAAGTTATTGTGAGCTTAGCCTCTTCTGCTTATGGTCTCTCAGGGCCGAGGAGAGCTGAACCTTCCCGCCCCAATAGAAGACCTCATGTGACATCTTGAATGTTGAGTCTCCAGAGGGAGCGTTTTTGGGTCCTGTTTTCAGCTCTCTTAGAAGGAAAACACCTGGAAAGCCTCCAGCTTTATCAGCCATGAGGAATATCTGCACATCTTGGCTGCAGGTTTCCCCAGTGCTCCCATTTGACTGAGAAGTTCATACTAACATGGAAGTTTACATATCGTTGTTTCTGATTTCTTGCTGTAGGGTGAGACCCATGTTAGTTTACGGAGCAGCATGGACACAGAAAGATGTAATTTGATATTATTAGTATTATTATGGGGCCCCTGGTGGCTCGGTGTGTTAAAGTGCTGAGCTGCTGAACTTGCGGACCAAAAGGTGCCAGGTTCAAATCCCAGGAGCGGAATGAGCGCCCGCTGTTAGCTCCAGCTCCTACCAACCTAGCAGTTCGAAAACATGCAAATGTGAGTAGATCAATAGGTACTGCTCCGGCGGGAAGGTAGAGGCACTCCATGTGGTCGTGTTGGCCACATGACCTTGGAGGTGTCTACGGACAACGCCGGCTCTTCGGCTTAGAAATGGAAATGAGCACCAACCCCCAGAGTGGGTCACGACTGGACTTAACGTCAGGGGAAACCTTTACCTTGACCTTAGTATTATTATTATTATTATTATTATTATTATTATTATTATTATTATTATTTACTTAGGGTTCCAAATGCCTCAGAAACATCCATGGGGCTACCTGAGAATTGCAGCTGTCCAGATTTTGTGGCCTCTTCGTCATCATTTCCAAGCATTACAAATTAGGAGTGAAGAGTACCATATATACTCGAGTATAAGCCGACCCAAATATAAGCCAAGGCACCTAATTTTACCACACAAAAAAACCTGGGAAAACATTCACTCAAGTATAAGCTGAAAGTGATAACTTTCAGAAATAAAAACAGATAATAATAAAATCATATTAATTGAGGCATCAGTTTTTGAATATTTACATAAAACTGTAATTTAAGATAAGACTGTCCAACTCTGATTAAATCACTATTCTCATCTTCTTCAATGTAAATGTGCTCATGTACCCTTTTAATAATAATAGACTAAAATAATAAATGTAATAATACCAATAAATACAGTGAATAAATGTAATAATAAATAGAGTAAAATAATAAATGTAACAATAATTGTATCAGAGTGAAATAATAAATGTATTAATAATAAAAATAGAGTAAAGAAAATGTAATATCAACAATAATAATAGAGTAAAATAATAAGTGTACAGTGTTCCCTCACTTATCACGGAGGTTAAGTTCCAGGACCACCTGCAATAAGTGAAAATCTGTGAAGCAGGGATGCTATATTTATTTTAATATTTATACATTATTTTAGTAGTTATACACTATTTTCAGTCTTTATCAATCAATCGTGTGTTGATAAATCGCCTCCTCCTCCTCCCATTGCCTCTTGGGCTCCTTTTCTCTCCCTTTGGCATCTCCTTCCTTAGGCTGTAAATTGGAAATTTTTATTATTTATAATAGTATTTTAGAGTTTATTGAAAGACTGCGAAAGAGCAAATCCGCAAAAAGTGAACTGCGAAGTTGTGAGGGAACACTGTAATAATAAGAAGAAATAGAGGAAAATAATAAATGTAATAATAGAGAAAAATAATTAATGTACCATATATACTCGAGTATAAAAAAAGTTAAAGATTTTCCCCTGACATTAAGTCTCATCGTGTCCGATTCTGGGGGTTGGTGCTCATTTCCATTTCTAAGCCAAAGAGCCAGCGTTGTCCGTAGACACCTCCAAGGTCATGTAGCCATAGGCATGACTGCATGGAGCGCCGTTACCTTCCCGCCAAGAGGAGCAGTACCTATTGATCTACTCACATTTGCATGTTTTCAAACTGCTAGGTTGGCAGGAGCTGGGGCTAACAGCGGGCGCTCCCGCCGCTCCCGGGGTTTGAACCTGGGACCTTTCAGCCTGCACGTTCAGCAGCTCAGTGGTTTAACGCACTTTGCCACCGGGGCTCCACTCGAGTATAAGCCGACCCAAATATAAGCCAACCAGGACCCTGACCCGAGTATAAGCCAAGGGTTTTTTTTTTTAGTCCTAAAAAAGGGCTGAAAAACTTGGCTTATACTCGAGTATATACGGTATATGTCCTCATCTGTTGAGGGAGACCATATGAACCTTTTCAAGATTGGTGATCCAGGTGTGTGTGGAGAGGCATTCGCTTCACTCCACTTAACCAAAAGCAAATTAAAACGAAGTGGGGTGATGAGGAAACGTGCTTTGCAAAAAAACCCCAACCCTCGTAAAGTGTTCCCATGTCCTTCTGGAATTGAAGTGCACACAATTAAGCCTCAAAACGGCAGTCCCTGTCCCCACAGAGGATTTGTTTCTTGGTGCAAACATGGGATGCAAATCTGTTACCTTTCTCTTCTGAGCAAAGGTAGACTCAGGTGAGTGGCCTACTTCAGAATTGGTCAGGGAAACTTTCCTGCTGTGATTGGTGACCGTGCACCCGGATTTCATGGCTTGTTCGGGAAACACTTTGCAGGATTGTGTCCCTCGTATGTTTTTATTTGGATCACATTCCAGCAATTGTAGCTCTGGAACAAGAAAGCCTTCTAAATTCATGAGCCTGGGATTCATGGCTTTCTGGGGTGTATTGCTTGTCAGGAAACACCGTGCTTTAAGAAAGGCAGAATTACTTGAAACTGCTTTCTGATTCCTGGCTTGCTTTTGTCAAACAGGAAAAAGAAATCCCAAGTTAATTCAGGAAAAAGAACTCCGTAGCACAAGGCTTAATTTTGATTCATAGTCGTACCTTGTGCATTAATTAATTTCAATACGTTAAGGTGACTACAACAAGCTAAACAGGCAATTTATATAAAGTCCACTTTTGTGCCGTTGTGCTTCTAATGATCACAGATTGCCCAAGCTTTAGACCTGAACTTGCATCAGGGATCATTGCATTGCAGTTACGGCAGAGAACATTTTAAGCTCATCTTGTGTGGCTTTCAAATAGATTACAAATAGATTACATTGTTTAAAATTTTAAAAGGATGTCATAAGGAAGAGGAACAGGCCTTTTTTCCTGCTGCCCTGGAGACTGGGGCTCAATGAAGCAATAGGTTCAAATAGCAGGAAAGGAAATTCCAGTTGAACACAAGGAAGAACTTGTGATTATAAGAGCTGTTCAGTAGTGGAACTCTCTGCCTCAGAGTCTGATGGAAGCTTCTTCCTTGGAGGCTGGATTGATATCTGTCGGGAGGGTTTTGATTGTTCTTTTCCTGCATGAAGGCAGAATGGGGTTGGACTAGATCAATGATGGGCAACCTTTTGCACTTGGTGTGTCAAAATTCACCAAAAAACCTAGCATGACTTGAGTGCCGTGTCACTTCGAGAAAAAAACCCATAATTTCACAATATATATATACAGTAGAGTCTCACTTATTCTGGATTATCCAACACATTTTTGTAGTCAGTGTTTTCAATATATCGTGATATTTTGGTGCTAAATTCGTAAATATAGTAATTACTACATAGCATTACTGCGTATTGAACTACTTTTTCTGCCAAATTTGTTGTCTAACATGATGTTTTGGTGCTTCATTTGTAAAATCATAACCTAATTTGATGTTTAATAGGCTTTTCCTTAATACCTCCTTATTATCCAACATATTGGTTTATCCAACATTCTGCCGGCCCGTTTATGTTGGATAAGTGAGACTCTACTGTAGTTTAAATAACAAAAAAATATATATTTGTAATATATAACTGTATTTAATAAATTAAAAACTATTTACTACCATTATTTTCATTTACAACTATCTATGGTACCTCTTGCAATTTCCACGCTGATTTCTCTCTATTGTAGTTTCAATGTAGTCATGAATAATGAATAATATAATAATAATATAATAGTAATAATAGAATAATAATAGAATGATTTTATATATGTGTGTGTGTGTATGTAATGTGCCTAATTCCCATGGAGTAAACAACAAAACCACTGGACCAAATCACACCAGATTTGGCCACAAAAGACATTAGTCATCCAATCAATCTGCATGCGGCAGCGTGTCAGCAAAAATGGCTAGGCGTGTCAGTGCTGACACACGTGTCATAGGTTGGCCATCACGGGACTAGATGGACCATGTGGCCTCTTCCAGCCTGCGATCCTATGATTCTACAGTCCTGCTAGTTATAGTTTGGCAAGGTCTTTATCCTTCTCTGCCGGAGAGTGCTGATGCCAGACTGCAATTCCCAGGATTCCATGGCCTTCTTGCATGGTTGGTGTTGAGCTGCCTTCATTCTGCAGTGTGGACGCACCCTCAGGCCGTTGCGTACTTTTGTGCGCTCTCCAGGCAACCGAGGAGCCTGCTCAAGCGTCTGGGATGGAGGTCCCGAGGCCTGTCCCGGCTGCATGAACCGTTGGGACTATCGTCTGGCCTTGGCTTTGCCTTGCGCGGCAGCCCCTTCCGTGCTCTGCTCCTCCCTGGCCATGTTATCATTCCATTTTGACACCTTTTATCAAACTTTAATGAAATGACCCAGGCAAACAAATTGTCATTAAACTTTCCATCACTTTGTCCCTTGGTATTGTCTTTTATAAATTGGACAGCAAATGTTGTATTGATCTCCTCATTCTTGCAGCTGAACTTGAAATGACCCAGACGGCTGGTTGTTTATGGCCTAGAGTTGCTTTTCCTTGACACTTCCATCCACGGCATGACATCTCTTTTGTTTTTCTTTCTTCCTCGTGGAGATGAATGAACAAGACATACGATATCGGGACATCCTCGGTCACGGCAACGGAGGGACCGTCTACAAGTGAGTCTCTCTCTCTTTCCGTACCCTTTCTCTCCTCTATATTATTTTGTGGGTTTACTGTTCATGAGCAAACCCTCAGAACTTAACAGGAACAGCCAGGCACCGTTGTCAAAAGGAATAAACAGATAGAAGTTTATATTAATACACAAATAGGTTGCACATTAACCTTTGACGTATTTAATCACTCACAGCTCCCAAATGTCAGTTCTCCCCTCAGCTGACTTTTCTATCTCCATTACAACTTTCCTCTTTATCTCTGTACTGTCTTTTCAATATCCATCTGCAATCTTTTCCTTCTTTTCCTACTGTCAGATCTAAATTTTGGGTTTCTATCCTTTCTCCTCCTCAGCCTATCTATACAATATATATTGAGGTGCAATTGACTGGCACCAAAAGATGTCTGGATAGTAATAATAATGAGAAGTAGAGTATAAACCAATACTACTACTACTACTAATAATAATACAGTAGAGTCTCACTTATCCAACACTCGCTTATCCAAGTTTCTGGATTATCCAAGCCATTTTTGTAGTCAATGTTTTCAATATATTGTGATATTTTGGTGCGAAATTCGTAAATAAAGTAATTACAACATAACATTGCTGTGTATTGAACTACTTTTTCTGTCAAATTTGTTGTATAAAATGATGTTTTGGTGCTTAATTTGTAAAATCATAATCTAATTTGATGTTTAATAGGCTTTTCCTTAATCCCTCCTTATTATCCAAGATATTCGCTTGTCCAAGGTTTTGCCGGTCCGTTTAGCTTGGATAAATGAGACTCTACTGTAATAATAATAATAATAATAACAAAATCACGATCTGCCAACTGCAAAAGGCCACCCTGCTGGGATCTGCACGCATCATCCGAAAATACATCACACAGTCCTAGACACTTGGGAAGTGTTCGACTTGTGATTTTGTGAAATCCAGCATATCTATCTTGTTTGCTGTGTCATAATAAAATAATAATAATAATAATTAGGAGTAGTTGAAGACCACTTTTATCTCATCATTGAGACTCAAGGTAGCTCAGCTATAAAAACTGTACAATTAAAAACACCCAAATAATAAAAATTAAATGAGAATTAAACAAGTAATGATTATTAAACAAATTGAGTTAATATGATCATTAAAATAAATTGATAAATAAAAAACTGCTACAATCAGTCCTCTTCTAAGATGCATTCATAGTATCGAATGCTCCTGGGAGATGGCTTCATAACTACCTTGGATCTCAAAACGAATCCCCTGTTCACATGTTTTGTCTCTGGTTTGAGAGCCCGTGTGGTGCAGAGCGCGAGGTGTCAGGCTAGGATGTTGGGAGACCAGGGTTCGAGCCCCTGACCCGCCATGGAAGCCCACCAGGTAGACTTGGGAGACCCAGCAATGTGATGCAGCAGCTGAAAAAGCCAGTGGGATTTTGGGCTGTAGCCAAAGGAGGATAGTGTCCAAACCAAGGGAAGTCATGAAGTCCCTCTCTTCTGCTTTGGTCAGACCTCTTTGCCTGGGAAAATAATACTGTGCCCAGTTGTAGGCAAAACAATTTAAGGGAGATATTGGTTCTAAGCTGGAAGGGGTTCAGAGGGGGGCGAAAACAATGGCCAAAGGTCTGGAGACCATGGAAAATCCCTCTGGGGAGCAGTTTAAAGAACTGGGTCTGTTTAGCCTCCAGAAAAGGACATTGAGAGAAGGGGGCATGAGAGCCATGCTGAAATATTTGAAAGGAAGTCCTAAGGAAGAGGGAGCAGGGCTTGTTTTCTGCTACCCTGGAGACTAGGACTCAATGGAGCCATGGGTTCAAGTGACAGGGAAGGAGATTCCACCTGAACATCATTAGGAAGAACTTCCTCACCACAAGAAGAGCTGTTCAGTAGAGGAACTCTCTGCCTCAGAGTATGGTGGAGGCTTTAAACAGAGGCTGGATGGCCATCTCTCAGGGGTGCTTTGATGGTGCTTTTCCTCATGGCAGGAGGTTGTATATGATGGCCCATGTGGTCTCTTCCAACAATGATTCATGGAGCTGAAATGAAGGTGATAATCGGGCTGTGGCGCAGGCTGGTGAGCAGCCAGCTGCAGCCAGCTACAACAAATCACTCTGACCAAGAGGTCATGAGTTCGAGGCCAGCTCGGAGCCTGCGTTTGTCTCTGTCTTTGTTCTATGTTAAGGCATTGAATGTTTGCCTTATATGTGTAATGTGATCTGCCCTGAGTCCCCTTCGGGGTGAGAAAGAAGGGCGGAATATACATTCTGTAAATAAATAAATAAATACTGTAAATACTCTCTCAGCCTCAGAGGAAGGCAAAGCAACTCCCCTCTGGACAAATCTTACTAACAAAACCCCATGATAAAACATTTGTGCCGTCAAACATTAAGTTCTCAGCCGCTTCACAGCATACGGTGCATGCCTTTACTATTTTTGAATTTCCTTCACCGTCTTGGAGACCGCCCTTGTCCTTTGCCAGTCTGGCCATCTTTTAAGCTGCTTGAGGCCAGGACATTTGAAAGAAGAGCACCGTCTTCCCATAGGAACTTGCCTGTGATGTATTCACCGCAGTGTCCCCAGTTACACCTCTTTGGCACCGACTGGCCCTGAAAGTTAATGCATTTTTTATGTTTACCACTCCCTTGACGCTCTTCTTCTCTCTCTTGCTTTTCACCTCTTTTATATGTACTTGTCCCAACCAGGAAAAAATCAATCCCTGCATACCCTGCAATTAGAACATTTTGCTGTGAACTCCCCAAGCTATTTGCCAGAAGAAGCCGCGGATACACAACCATGATTAATTTTAATATGTAAAAGGTTGCAATAACAAAGAGGTGGTCTACTTGACGGGAGGCCCTTTGTCTCCTTCATAATGCAAAAGTTTATCTTTATCTACTTCATAATGCACAAACTTAAGTCCTATTCACTCTTAATAGTCTTCAGGGTGATGATGAAAAATATCCCACAAGGAATTAAAATAAAATGTCATAAGAGAAACCCTGAGGGAATGATAAAGTATGATGAAGTAAACCTTCTTTCAAAACAAAACTTTTAGGCCTGCTAAAATGCATCTCACCATGTGTTTTGTATTCATAAAATAGTTGCAAATACAAAGCTTATGCTGAGATACATTTTAGCAGGCTTGGGCGTTTTGTTTTGAAAGATGATGTTACAAAACGTGAAATGACAAATTTTAGATCTCTTTACTGTTATGTAAACAAGTTTGGGGGCCTGTGTTGACCCTCATAATAACAACAGCAACAATTGTATTTCTTACCCGCCTCTCCTTACCCGCATAGCTAATAACACACAATCATAAAATATTATATAAAATACACATACTATCCCTTGCCCGTCCCTTTTACAGTTATTAGGTCCATTTTAGTATTCCTGACTATTGGATTGTTGAACCTCGCCTGATGGAACTCCAGTGTATTCAGTTTTATATTTTATTTTTAGTGTGTTTTATCAGGGTTTCTGTATTTATGTTTTTTGTTTTACTTTATTTTTTTTATTTATTTTTTCATTGTTTTGTTTATTAAGTTACAGTTAGATTGTTTATATTGTCTAATGTGCCTTGTTCTGACGTAACTGTTTGTATGGTTTTATGGTTGCCATATTGTTGGAAACTGCCCTGAATCCCTTCATGGAGATAGGGCTGTCTATAAAGAAAGTTTACTAGCTCGGGGACCCAGCGGTGCCTGGGTCATTTGAGAAAGGCACTGTTTGTCTTTGATTGTTAGGTATTCTCAGTTTGGAGTGGGTGAACTACAATTCCCAGAATCGTGGGTCAGTCCTCCCCAAACCTCCCAGTATTCAAAGTTGGCAATTTAATTCTGTATACCAAGTGTGGTCCATATCTGTTGTTGGTTGGGTTCAGTGCTCTTTGGATGCAAGTGAACTACAACTCCCAAAATCAAGGCCCATTCCCACAAACCCCTGCAGTATGTTCAGTTCATCATGAAGCTTCTCTGTGCGAAGTTTGGTCCCGGTCCATTGTCGGTGGGGGTCACTGTTTCTCTAGATGCAGGTGAACTATAACTCCCTTTCCCCCAAACTTGTCCAATATGCTTTTTTGCTTACGGGGGCTCTGTGTGCCAAGTTTGGTCCTGGTCCAGCATCGGTGGGGTTCGGAGTGTTCATTCATTGCAGGTGAACTATAAATCCCAGTACCTCCTACTGCCAAATGTCCAGACCAATTCCCCTCCAAACCCACCAGTAGTCAAATCTGGGCATATCGGGTCTGCATGGCAAGTTTGGCCCAGACCCATCATTGTTGGGGTTCATAGCGTTCTGGGTGTAGGTGAACTACAACTCCTCTACATTCCCCAGTAGGAGTCACAGGGCTCTGGCTTGATGCAGGGTGAACGACAACTTCCACCATGTGGACTCAATCCTGAAACTCCTCCAGTAAGTTTAGTTGCTGCTCAGTTCTGGTATGTTTTGTTATGGAGACAGATTTGAAAGGGAAGGGCAGTGGGCGGGGTCATGCAAATTCCACAGCAATTGAGAACCCTGGGATGCCTGCCTGTGGCACAATCTAGGATGAAATGGTCCCCAAAAGAAAGCATTCCTTGGTGGTGGGCCGTAGTGTTTGGAAGGACATTGGCAGGGGTTGGGAAACATGTTCATGGCGCTCGCTGTAACCGCAATGTCCGTGGAAAAGAGGGACTTGGTGGCTCCTCAGCACTGGGAACTGGAGCCTGTTTGTGGAGGCCGGAGCCTGTCTGTGTGAGTAGACACCTGTGCCACATACACACATACAGGTTTTCACTTTTATTATAGACATAGATTTTAATAATATTGTGCATGAAACAAAGTTTGTATATATTGAACCACCAGAAAGCAAATGTGCCCCCACTTTGGCTATTTTGTAGTCTTCCAGAATTTCAGATAAAGGATGTTTGGAGAAACTGGTCAGACATTGGGACTATATCTCTTTCTATCTATCTATCTATCTATCTGTCCATCCACAAAATGTCTTTTTGGGTGTTGGATATGTGGTGGGGCTTTCAAAATACTTTGAGAGTGGGGAGATCGTTCTTCTCATGGGCCACACTTTCCGCGTCTGAGCTGCCGCATGTAGAGTCCCTCCTTGTGTGTTGACCGGTGGCATTTCCCCAGACCGCTTGGCTTTTGCTGAAAGAAGAGGTTTCCTGATCCACCCATTTCCCATGTTCACCGATGCCTTTTTGCTGGGAGAGCTCATAGCATGACGAAACATGCTTAATTTAGAGACTAGAGTAGAATTGTAACTATGGATGTTTATTTGGGGAGATTTATTGGGCCTTTTTGGGTTGAAAGGCTCCCGTTCTGCCTAGACATTTTGCACTGAATTGCATTGCTTTATGCTGCATCGGGATCCAAATGGAAATGTCCAGATCTGAATGTTTACAGGTGGCTGGATGCTGCCCATACTTCAGTGGAGAGACTGGATGTTAATTTCTGTTGCGTTGCAAATGCTTCTACCGCTTGGTTTAGTATTTTCCGCTGGCCAGCTTTCCACTTGCTCCTGCCCCTCGTATTGATTTGTAACTCGGGAACAAAAGCTCTCATGGTTTTGTGTGCGACCTCGGAAAGCGGTGCGCAGATCCATTATGGCAATGAAATATTACCCCCATTCGGCAAACAAGGAGGCAGGACACAGGTCGCTGAGCAGAAGCATTTGGTTTCTGTTTCCAGGTGAACTAACTATTATTGAAATAGTTTATGGAGATTGAGGTATTGATCACTTTTGTGCTAACGGTGGCTTCAGGGAAGAGCGAGGGGAGGGAGGGAGGGAGGGCCTCTTTCATTGGAGGCGCATTCGGGGTTTTACTGCCTCTCGCTTTATGGCTCGGGGAGGAAGGGCATCTGACGGCGGCATAATTATGCGTCAGAAACGCACTTGATTACTCCGTGCAGCCAAATTGTTCCAGCGCATTGCCGAGGCCAATACTGCTATACAAACAACTTTTCAGTCAATTGAGTTGGGTGTTTTTTTTAAAAAATCAATATTTTTATAGCCATATTTCTAGGGAGAACTTGCTGAATTCAGGTTTTTTTAATCCTTCCATTTGGTTATTATTTTTTTAGTGGGAAAGTGGTTTATAGCTTCAGGTTCAGTTTTATTTCGCCCGTCTCACTGGGCATTTCAGATTTAGCCCTCAAAGACTTGAGCTTTTCAATGTTTGGGTGAATTTGTGCTGTAGCCAAGAGGCTTTTCTTCCAACACACATGCAGGTAGATAACGTTGATGATAATGACGATGATTTCTGTCCTATTTTATCTCTTAAAAGAGACCCAAGCAAGTGAGGAAACTTCTCAGGTGTTGCAATTATGTTGAAAAGCTCCCATGATGCCCCTCTTGCCTAACGCCATCCAGGGATGGATGAATCTATCAAGTTCACTGATGTCCAGGCTCTCAATTCACCAACATTAATTAAATTCCTTCCCTTTTGTTTCCAAATCCATTTGCAGTTGTTTTTTCTCAGAACATAAACAGCAAAAACTCTTATGTCCAAGAACATTTACCCCTTTCCTAATACAGTCATCTCTCCACATTATGCTATTCCAACAAAAATGGAAAAGCTCTCTCTCTCTCTCTCTCTCTCTCTCTCTCTCTATATATATATATATATATATATATATATATTTAAAAACACCTCTTTTATCTGAGAGAATACTTCTTTAGGAATATCTAAGTCCCTCAGCATAATTTTATGATCAACTTCTGGCAGAAAATCGCCATGCATTCACGCTGGAGGGCCTACAAATCTAGATAAGTAACAATTGATGCTCAGGCTTTTAAAGTAATAGTCATGTTATGTCGTTTTTATTTTGTGTTGAAATGTTTTTAATTTAGTGTTAAATTACTGTGTATGTAATGTTATGCTATGTTGTTGTTCAGGCTTGTCCCTGTGTAAGCCGCCCTTCGGGGAGATGGTGGCGGGATAAAAAAATAAAGTTGTTGTTATTGTTGTTGTTGTTATAAGTGTTTTCTCCAGGAATGTCTGGGTCAAGCTGGAGGAACTAGAGATTCCCTAGAGATAACATATTACCGTATATACTCGAGTATAAGCTGATCTGAATATAAACCAAGGCACCTAATTTTACCACAAAAACTGGGAAAACTTTTTGACTTGAGTATAAGACGAGGGTGGGAAATGCAGCAGCTATGGGTCAATTTCAAAAATAAAATAGATATTAATGAAATTGCATTATTTGAGGCATCCGTAGGTTAAATGTTTTTTGAATATTTATATAAAACTGTAATTTAAGATAATAATAAGACTTTAATAAGATAAGACTGTCCAACTCTGAATACCTATATACTCAAGTATAAGCCGACCTGAATAGAAGCCAGCCAGGACCCTCACTCGAGTATAAGCCTAAAAAGGGCTGAAAAACTAGGCTTATACTCGAGTATATACAGTAATCAGATCTTCAGAAGTGAAACCTGCAAATGTGAAGGACCTATTGCACATGCATTTCAAATTACGATGGGTCCAATTAAGGAGATTCTGTGTCCTGAACATGGGGAAGAACCTCCTGACCATAAGGAGAGCTGCCCAACCATGAACCTCTCTGCCTCAGGAGTGTGGTGGAAGCTCCTTCTCTTGAGGCTTTCAAACAGAGGTTGGATGGCCATCTGTCGGGACAGCTTTGATTGTGCTTTTCCTGCATAAAGGTGGAAGGGGATTAGGCTGGATGCCCCTGGAGTCTCTTCTAATTCTATTTTATTTTATTTTATTTTATTTATATATATATATATATATATATATATATATATATATATATATATATAGTGATTGACTTTTCCTAATGACATTATTGTGTGCACTGTTGCCAAATACATGCACTTCTGTGTGTACTTTACCTATAATACTTATTTTTCTTTGATTTTTAAAAAATGCCATACATGGCCACATAGACTGGGTTTCCCTTTCCTTATTGACAAATGATGGTGACTCCTCATGTCGGGGCTTGGGTGCTGTCCTATAGGATAATGGTTCCCAACCTTTTGGACCATCTCCCAGAACCTGAGTGATCTCGGGGAAGCCCCGCTCTCTCCAGTGGTGGCAAGAAATGTTTCCCAAACAGGCTCATAATAGTTTTGCCTCCGGTTTGCCTTGAAAGTACACAGCAGCAATTCCCTCAACTGGTGTGTTGTCGGCTGCTTCTGATTTCGGTGACGTTGTTTCGAGTATACTTACACTGTGGATGTATTGCCCTCCCTAATTCAAGCTAAGCGTTGTAATTCCTTTAACCTCTCCGATATTCTCTGAAAGCAGTTGTGATGAAGCGCATGGGCTCTTTTGTGCATATTGGAAAATATTTGTATGGTGCAGCATCTGGGGTATTTACTCGAATTGCTTTTTTGAAATATAATTCACCGGAAAAGCGGAGTCGACACCAAGAGTGGGTTTGCTTCCTGGCGCATTTGTTTCCCTCCGTTGCTCTTAGACGGCCCCATGTTCGGCCTCCTAATTTTGTAGCGAAATACTTTAAACAGCGTGATTTATAAGGCAGCGTCTCCTTTGTAACGCGTGTGGCCCAGCAGAAGCAGCGCTAAATTATTGAGAGCGAAAGCACCTTATTAGTCTCATATACAATGGTGTCACTGGTAAATAACACACAATATTTCTCATGTGAGTCGCAGCCTCTGAGCTTCGGCCGGGTTTCTCTACATGTTTCTCTGTTAAAGCACACACAACCATCTGGCTCTTGCAACTTTCTTCATATTCCGGAACTCTTCTGTTGAAGTGGAGCAAACAGACTACTGATCGGTGTCCTGTTTCCACCGGAAATCCCAAAACAAGGAATGCTACTCCTGTGTTATTTATTTGTTCAGTCGTCTCCAACTCTTTGTGACCGCTTGGACCAGCCCAGGCCAGAGCTCCCTGTCCCCCAGTTCCTTCAAGGTGAAGCCAGACCCTTCAAGAATACTGTCCATCCATCTCACCCTTGGTCGGCCTCTCTTCCTTTTTCCTTCCATTTTCCCCAGCATCGTGATCTTTTCCAAGCTTTCCTGTCTCCTCATGATGTGGCCAAAGTCCTTCAACTTCGCCTCTAATATCCTTCCCTCCAGTGAGCAGCCATTGGGCATTATTTCCTGGAGGATGGACTGGTTGGATCTCCTTGCCAAGGTCCAAGGCACGCTCAGGATTTTCCTCCAACACCAGAGTTCAAAAGCATCTCTCTCCCTTCGCTCAGCCTTCCTTATGGTCCAGCTCTCGCATCCATAGGTTACTATGGGGAATACCATTGCTTTCACTATGCGGACCTTCATTGTCAGTGTGATGTCTTTGCTCTTTGCTGTTTTACCGAGGTTGGTCCTTGCTCTCCTCACAAGGAGTAAACGTCTTCTGATTTCCTGGCTGCAGTCTGCATCTGCAGTATAATAACAACAACAACAACAACAACCACCACCTTTCAACAGCTAAGAACTGGTGGGATCACAAACCTTGGAAAATGAACATGCAAAGATACTGTGGAACTTCCGAATCTAGACTGACAAAGTTTGGAACACAACACACCAGACATCACAGTTGTGGAAAAGAAAAAGGTTTGGATCATTGATGTTGCCATCCCAGGTGACAGTCGCATTGACGAAAAACAACAGGAAAAACTCAGCCGCTCTCAGGACCTCAAGATTGAACTGCAAAGACTCTGGCAGAAACCAGTGCAGGTGGTCCCGGTGGTGATGGGCACATTGGGTGCCATGCCAAAAGATCTCAGCCGGCATTTGGAAACAATAGACATTGACAAAATTACGATCTGCCAACTGCAAAAGGCCACCCTACTGGGATCTGCAGGCATCATCCGAAAATACATCACACAATCCTAGACACTTGGGAAGTGTTCGACTTGTGATTTTGTGATATGAAATCCAGCATGTCTATCTTGTTTGCTGTGTCATAATATAATAATAATAATAATAATAATAATAATAATAATAATAATAATAATAATAATAATAATTTTATACCTGCCCCATCTCCCCAAAGGGATTCGGGGCGGCTTACATGGGGCCAAGCCCGGACATCAGACAATATAAAAACAAAGCAATAAAACAAGTCAATCAACAACAAAAAAGCGGCTGAGGGGGAAAAGGAAGGGGCCTGAGGCTGAGGATGCCTGCCATAGATGTGGGCGAAACATCAGGAAAGAATACTTCTGGAACATGTCCACACAGCCCGAAAGACATACAACAACTGAGACTCTACTGTACAACCAAAGTCTTCCCAACAGATGGCCATCCAGCTTCTCCTTAACAACCTCTACAGAAGGAGACTCCACCGGATTCCATGGAGCTCTTCCTATCAAGAAGTTCTTCCTAGCGTGTAGGTAGAATCTCTTTTTCTTCATCTTGAACATGGCTCTTGTGCTCAGTTACTCAGATCGAACCATCCGCCTTCTTTCTCCCCACGGGGCGTTGCATCGTTCCTCTTCCCCCTTCTTTGATTTTTTAGAATCTTTTCTCCACTTGTCTAACGGTTGTTTCAGAAGCCTTTTGGCAGCCCCACAATCACCAAATTCCTGCAGAGAATGGTTGCAGGTTAACCTCGCCTGGCTGCCGATTGCCGCTTGCTTGTTTCCATTGACCCCAGCTGTTCAGGGCCCGGCTCATAAAGTCCGTTATGCGCAAAAGTGCAGCGAGATGGAGACGGAGTGCGCTCGCCCGCCCGCCCTCGCAGCCCCGGCAGAGAAAGCCTCCCTTCTGCCGAAAGTAAATAAATGAATGGACAGCAATCACAGCCTAGTTGATGAAACTGTTCAATTAAAGCACAGACATTTACATGGTGTAATTTCCCTAAATTGCCAATGAGCCCCTTTAGACACAACCAGTGTTCAAATTGATTTCAGCATTGATTTTGGCTGAAGCTGATAAATTTCTGCTTGTTAGTTAAAGTAATTTTGTAGAAGACTTTGTACTGCGGTATTGAAGTGTTCATTTAGCTGATGGTTAAAAGAGGAGTTATTTACCGAGGGCTGCTCTGTTGTTCGGAGATGGAGCAATTCCCCAATCATCTTTTACTTTTACTTTTAATTTTTTAAGCTTCAGCATCCCAATCAATAGGTGACTGAAACTGATTAAAACTTATCCAACCAGCTGCCTATGGCAGTTTAATTAGAAACTGGATGATTCTTAAATTAAACTTGTTTTCTTGTTCTTTTTGCATCGCGTGCTCATCTTCCGGAACATTTTGCCAAAAGTTAAGTTGTTCTGGATTAAGAATAAACCAGGTAAAGAACAAGAGAGGTGAGGTTGGGAGGTTTTATCCTGGACTCTTCCTGCCTTCTTATATAGGACTAGCTGTGCCCGGCCACGCGTTGCTGTGCCGTTGTCTGGTGGTGTTGGTGAGAAATTGTTGAGGCAGTGGTGGTATTGAATGTCTGTTGTATGGTTGTCTTTATGTTTAGTATGCACACTGAAGTGGATTATATGGCAGTGTGGAGTCAAGATAATCCAGTTCTAAGCAGATAATATAAGATTCTAAATGGGTTATATAGCTGTATGGAAGGGCCTTGAGTCTATACTGCCATATAATCCAGTTAAAATCTGATAATCTGTGGAAGAGGCCTAAGTGAGGCCTAACATTGCCTGTCCCCTGGACTGAGTAGTTTGCTAGGAGACTAAGTGGGCGGAGCTTAGCCTTCAAACTGGCAGCAATTGGATAAAAACTATTATTTCTCTCCCTGTAATTAGGACTTTATTTTTCTTTTCTTTTTGTTGTATCAACCTAGAGCCGTGAATGATGGGTTGTGTTGTCAAATTTCGAGGTTGGGGGGCCTGTAGTTTTGTTGTTTTGTCTGCTGCCCTGATGCCATCACTCTTTTATATATATAGATGAGTGTTGTTGATTAAGTGGTCTGCATTGCAGACTCTGGAGTCAGGTCAAAAATGACCCTTCTATGTGTTGTCGAAGGCTTTCATGGTCAGAATCACAGGGTTGTTGTGTGTTTTCCAGCTTGTATGGCCATGTTCCAGAAGCATTCTCTCCTGACGTTTCACCTACATCTATGGCAGACATCCTCAGAGGTTGTGAGGAGAGAATGCTTCTGGAACATGTCCATACAGCCCGGAAAACGCACAACAACCCTTCTATGGATTGGTTTTTAGTATGTACATAAGAAAAAGCTAAAATAGAGGTTTTTTTCTCCCATTTTTAGAGAATCCTCCTGTCTGCTTCTTTTCATATTCTCTAAGAAACATATTCCCTTGTAGTTTTACAAGGTCTTTTGCCATTTCTGACAAACTACAACTCCCAGATTCTATAGTATTGAGCAATGGTCGCTAAATTGAGGTCAAACTGCCTTTAGTCTACAATGTGGATACATCCTCTCTCTGTGTATACACATTTTAATTTCCATTCTTAAGAATATTGGGGCAGTATACAAAGGTAATTAAAAGGATCGTAATTAACCCCCAGTTATTATGTATATCACAGAACAGCTGTCTTGTTGTTGGGTGCCTTCGTGTGGATTCCTCTAAGACTGTGATGGTCGGCTGTTGTTCTTCTCTTGATCATTTCAGTAGGAGCCCCCGGCGACAGGCGCAGTGGGTTAAACCTTTGTGCCAGCAGGGCTGATGACTTGAAGGTTGGGCTGCTGACCTGAAGGCAGACAGTTCGAATCCCACCCAGGGAGAGCGCAGATGAGCTCCCCCTATCAGCTCCAGCTCCCCATTTAAGGACATAAGAGAAGCCTTCCACAAGGATGGTCAAAACATCAAAACATCCAGGCGTCCCCTGGGCAACGTCTTTGCAGACGGCCAATTCTCTCACAACAGAAGTTACTTGCAATTTCTCAAGTCTTTCCTGACATGAAAAAAGACTTCTAAGATCTTTTTGACAAGATTTAGTGACAGATTGCCACCATTGCCTTCCTCTGAGGCTGAGGCCCCTTCTATACTGCCAAATAATCTGATTATCAGATCAGAAAATCCACATTATCTGCTTTGAACTGGATTATATGAGTCTATACTATAACTCTATCCTGATTTTTTTTAGGTCCCTTTTATTCTGGTATTTTAAGTGATGATGTTGTTTATATTGCTGCTGCAGTCCCCCCCACCAATGAAGTCGACTGAATTGTACTTGGTGGTTGATTGATTTACTGCTATATTAACTCTTGTTTTATTGTCTTACTGTGTTTTATTATTTTTTGTATATTGTTCAATGTATTTATGCTGTTGTTTTTGTAAATTGTGCTAGTTGGGCCTTGCCCCATGTGAGCCGCCCCGAGTCCCCGTGGGGAGATGGTGGCGGGGTATAAATAAAGTTTTATTTTATTATTATTTATTATACTGCCAGATGATCCAGTTCAAAGCAGATAATCTGTATTTTATATGACCGTATAGAAAGGACCTGAGAGAGTGGGACTTGCCCAAAGTCACACCATGGGTTTCTGTGTCTGACCGGGGATTTGACCCCTAATGCCCCATCGTCCTAATCCAGCACTCAACACAACACTAGATCTAAACAAATGGATGCCTTGATCCTTGGGTTTTCTCATCCAGATTTCTTCCAAGGAGATTTACCCCACTTGGGCTGAGAGAGTGTGACTTATCCAAGATAGGGGTTGCATGGTTAGCCTCCTGGACTTGGAATGCAGTACCCCGTGTTATGTCTCACTTAGGCCATAAATCCTCATGCTTTAAATAATAGAAAACTAGCATAGGACAAAGAGAGAAACTATTTTTGCATGCATTCTATTTGTAGGAAGATACTTTAAAAATGTTTTTAAGAATAGGATTTCCCCCCTGTATGAGCCCGAAATGGCATGGTGAGTGTTCTTACCTCCGAGACTTTGCACTTCTTCGTTCTGCTCCATCTTGATTCGCTGGAAGCGTTGGCCTTTCGGAGGCAAAAACGCGGGTGCCAGAAGGGCCCTTTCAAGGCCACAATGAATCATTTTGCAGCCATCGCTCCAGCATCTGCAGCGGGGTTTTGGACAGAAGGAAGCTTGGCTGGGATGGTTGCTTTGCGTGAGCAAAGTCCCAATAAGGCTTGCTCTGTTTTAGTAGCGCCGCTCACTTCTGAATTTTCCTCTTCCGAACAGCCAGCCAGTCAAGCTAATGGCCTGGCCTATTACGGGAGGCAACAACTGTCAAAGTGCTAATTTCCTGGAAACCATCTGAATCCCTTCCTTTTCAGATGGCTTGTCGGTACATGGGAAATATCCTCATTAAAACCCTGAAATGCTGGCCATTAGTGCTTCGGCCTGGAACCAGTTCGGGTTGTGGTTTGTTGCTGGTTTGCTGCAGCTGGTGACCATCATATCCTTGCACAATGTGCAATGTTCAGCCTCTCTCGACTTGCCACAGATGAAACTCTCATCATCGGCTGTTATTTTTCTCTCGATCATTTCAGTTCAGCGCTCCGTATCTGTTTGATTCAGACCGTTCCGAACTGTTGTTGGGCAATATATTATGAAGCCAAGTCAACAGCTGCCTTGTGTAGAACGGCATCCAAAACAGACAGATAGAGATGATTAGAAGCATCTTTTCTAAGAAAGGGAAACAGTTACACGAGAGTCCCTTTGTTTTGAGCAAAACTGGTGCAAGAGTCATCATTACTCACCTTGGTATTTCTCAAGTTATCTCACGTCCATTAATTAATTAATTACATTTATATCCCGCCCTTCTCACCCCAAAGGGGACTCAGAGAGGCTTACAAATTAAATTTACATACAATATTATATTATTAGCATAGCACAATACTGGCAATAAATTACTATATTGTACTAATTTCCCCTCCAAATGTGATGGGGACCAGCATCTCATTTGGCGCCGACTGTTTCTCTCCTGGAAACTCACCATAACTTTGTTTAAAGCAATGGGGATTCTGGATTGAAATAAGGGTATCTGTGGTAGACCATGAAAGGGGAAAAAAGGACCCAGGAGCCAGAGTTGGGTGTATATATTCTGTTTAACAGAAGCAGTAGTTAAACACCAAACCACCCACGTATATTCCTTTTCTAAGAAAAGTGAGATTCACCTGGCCACCAGAAGAAGCTGTCAATGTTTTATTAAGCAGGATTTGCAGAACAACCACATCCTCCTCCTTCTCCTCCATTCATTTATATCCTTTTTGCCTTTATTACTACAACTCAAGCTAACATGCAAAACTTAAAACACATACAGTTAAAACAGAACATCCTAGTAAAGGTAAAGGTTTTCCCCTGACGTTAAGTCCAGTCTTGTCCAATGACTCTGGGGGTTGGTGCTCATCTCCATTTCTAAGCCGAAGAGCCGGCGTTGTCCGTAGACACCTCCAAGGTCATGTGGCCAGTGCCATGACTGCATGGAGCTCCCTTACCTTCCCACCGGAGCCGTACCTATTGGTCTACTCACATTGGCATGTTTTCGAACTGCTAGGTTGGCAGAAGCTGAGGCTAACCACGGGTGCTCACTCCGCTCCCCGGATTCGAACCTGCAACCTTTTGGTCTGCAAGTTCAGCAGCTCAGCGCTTTAACCCACTGCGCCACCACCAGGGGCCCTAGATAAACTCATATAAAATATTCTTAAAATGGGACCAAACGATTTTGAATTGGGATAGGCTCATATTGGAAGATAGAGCCATTAACTGGTGAGATCTAACGGTCTCTATTGCCAGCCTTCCCAACTGTTGATTGTGTGTGTGTTCAACTCTTTCCATCAGGAGCTTTGAGGGAAGACGTGCACGGTTTGGCCCAAGTGTGGGTGGTGTGTGTGTGTGTGTGTGTGTATCTGCCTGGCTCTTTCTCTGCCCGAAATATCTGCTGTGCCGGGTCTGGGCAGGCTGCCTTCTCCGAATGCCCTGCGGGGAAGCGTTTGAGTTTCCAGAGCCGGAGAAGCGCACCACGATGCGAAATGGACTTGGCCCACGCTGCTTCCTTCGGGGCGTCCAACGTCTGGGGATATGGTTAATAGTCAAGGTTAATAAAATATTTGACACAATTACGCCTGTTCTGCTCAAAGGCTGTGCTTTGTAAATGAAAGCGCAGGAATAATTGAACACCAATGGAGTGGCATTTGGCAAACGTCTTTCTGTTTTCCTGATGGGCAGGTGGCAAGAGGGGCACTTCACTTTTCAGGTAGTTGGCTTAAGTTAAGGGAGCAGGTGATCTCTGAGTCTCCTTTGAGGAGAGAAAAAGCGGGGTATAAATAGACATACTGTATATACTCGAGTATAAGCCTAGTTTTAGTCCTTTTTTTAAGACTGAAAAAGCCCCCCTTGGCTTATACTCGGATGAGGGTCCTGGTTGGCTTATATTTGGGTCAGCTTATACTCGAGAATATATGGTACATTTATTATTTTTCTCTATTATTGTTGCTATTATTACATTTATTTTACTCTATTTTTATTATTATTAATACATTTAATATTTCACTCTATTTATTATTACATGTATTATTTTCCTGTATTTATTATTATTATTATTATTATTCTTATTATTATTATTATTACAGTAGAGTCTCACTTATCCAAGCTAAACGGGCCAGCAGAAGCTTGGATAAGCGAATATCTTGGATAATAAGGAGGGACTAAGGAAAAGCCTATTAAACATCAAATTAGGTTATGATTTTACAAATTAAGCACCAAAACTTCATGTTATACAACAAATTTGACAGAAAAAGTAGTTCAATACACAGTAAAGTTGTAATTACTGTATTTACAAATTTAGCACCAAAATATCACAATATATTGAAACATTGACTACAAAAATGCCTTGGATAATCCAGAACCTTGGATAAGCGAGTGTTGGATAAGTGAGACTCTACTGTATCATGATATTTTGGTGCTAAATTCGTAAATTTAGAGTGCTCCGAGCGACTTACAATTTAAAATATCATTCCACAATATAAAACATTCAACATAAAAGCATTCAACAGTGACTATTTGGCAAATTAGATCTGATTACTTAAATGCACAACCAAACAGCCAAATCTTGAGCGCTTTGACAAAAGATTTCAACTCCGACATTGCTCTCACATATGGAGGCCATGAGTTCCACAGAATTGGAGCCGAGGTTGAAAAGGCTCTACACCTTGTAGCTTCCAGGTATACTGTACGAAGACTTATTGGGGATTCTGGATGAATAGATTCTAATTTTGGACTTGCTTAAAATTTTACATAGTGTGATTTTATTTTGTAATGGTATCTGTTTTTATATGAATTGTTTTGTACATTGTCTTACATGAATTGTGTTTTTTTTTCCGTGTCAGGAGCAATTTGAGTTGCTTCTGGAGTGAGAAAATTGGCCGTCTGCAAGGACGTTGCCCAGGGGATGCCCGGATGTTTTGATGTTTTTACCATCCTTGTGAGAGGCTTCTCTCATGTCCCTGCATGGAGCTGGAGCTGATAGAGGGAGCTCATCCGCGCTCTCCCCGGGTGGGATTCGAACCTGGCAGCCTTCAGGTCAGCAACCCAACCTTCAAGTCACAAGGCTTTTATCCCCTAGGCCACCAGAGGCTCCACCATATGAATTGTTGTTTTGTACATACAGTAGAGTCTCACTTATCCAAAAATTGTTTTTATTGTTTTATCGCTGTTATTCTATTTTTATGTCGGGCATGGCCCCTTGTAAGCCGCTCCGAGTCCCTCCCGGGGAGATGGGGCGGGGTATAAAAATAAAGTTATTATTATTATTATTATTATTATTATTATTATTATTATTATTATTATCCAACACCCACTTATCCAACGTTCTGGATTATCCAACGCATTTTTGTAGTCAATGTTTTCAATGCATTGTGATATTTTGGTGCTAAATTCGTAAATACAGTAATTACTACATAGCATTACTGTGTATTGAACTAATTTTTCTGTCAAATTTGTTGTATAACATGATGTTTTGGTGCTTAATTTGTAAAATCATAACCTAATTTGATGTTTAATAGGCTTTTCCTTAATCCCTCCATATTATCCAACATATTCCCTTATCCAACATTCTGCCGGCCCGTTTACGTTGGATAAGTGAGACTCTACTGTAAATAAATAAATAGGCAAAACTTCAATGCCTAAAAACAATGTACAAAACTATATGAATTGTTGTTTTGTACATTGTTTTTAGGCATTGAATTTTTGCCTATTTATTGTAAGCCACCTTGAGTTCCCCTTGGGGAGAAAGGCGGGGTAAAAGTGATGTAAGTAAATAAATAAACAAATAAATAAAGACTAGCTGTGCCCGGCCACGCGTTGCTGTGGCGAAGTATGGTGGTATGGGAAATAAACCATTGAGGAATTGGTGGTTGTTAAGGTCAAGGGTAAAGGTTTTACCTTACATTAAGTCCATTATAAATAGCTGTGTGGAAGGGCCTTGAGTCTACACTGCCATATAATCCAGTTCAAATCAGATAATCAGTATTTTATAGGCAGTGTGGAAGAGGCCTAAGTGAGGCCTAACTCTGCCTGTCCCCTGGGCTGAGTGGGTTGCTAGGAGACCAAGTGGGCAGAGCTTAGCCTTCTAACTGGCAGCAATTGGATAAAAACAATTCTTCCTCTCCCTCTAATTAGGACTTTATTTTTCTTTTCTTTTTGTTGTATGAACGTAGAGGCATGGATGAGGGGTTGTGCTGCCAAGTTTAGTGTTTCTGGGATGTGTAGTTTTGTTGTTTTGTCCTAGGCCGAAATTTCATTACCCTTTTATATATATAGATACGACATACATAAGTAGACAGGTGCGCTATCCACATGTGGCCCCAAACTGGTTCCCATCATTGGATGGACTTGGCAAGGACATCATTTCAAAGCCCATTTTCAGCTTGTATCTCTCCACCGTCTTGGGGCCGAAAATGTTTCCCCAACAAACTCTTTGGGACAGGTAATTACTGCGGTGGCCGCAGCCTAATTTGAAGAGTTAGCTGTTAATTAAGACCCGGCGGAGGTGTCCGGTGTTGTTTTGGTGTAACCAAAGCTCCGCTCAGACTCCATTAATCACTTTGCAGGGAGGAGGTCAAGGCAATCGAGATGCCCTGCCGGTCAGGAGTAAGCCAGCGTCCCTTCCTGCCAGGTACGAGGGGGGCCGAGCCGCCGGCCGGCCCCCCCGGGCACCGTATCCGATGGGGCATCTCTTTCTCAGGGATAATTAAATGTTAAATTGCTACTGTCAGTGCTCTGTAAACCAAACCAGGTACTTGCTCTTTGCTGGAAATTTAACCCAAACTTCCACGGATGAATTGGCGTGCATCATAATTAAATCATCAAGTCTTTCCTTCTAATTCACTTGGAAACAAGAGATGCCCTCCCCCTTTTTAATGGAAGAAAGGGAGGGGAAGGGATCGGCTTTCTTGACAAGCTAATTAAGTTGCCCAACGGCCCGGTGGAGTGCGGATTAAACCAACAGACGCCGAGCACCAGATCTCGGCTGCTTGTCTCCTTATCGTCCCTCCTGATCTGAAAGTCAACATGTTTTGGCACTCTTAGTCCATCCATGGTTACTTCAGGGCTCACTTTACTCTCTCTCTGGTTTATTGGTTGAGCATCTTGTGGTCGGGCTCCCAAACACCCGGGCCTCTTCAATGCCTTCTTCAGATTGCTTTAGAATAAGACTGATAGAATCTGTGATGTTATTTGCAAACAAACATGGTCTCGTGTTCACCGTTTTAAGGGACCCTGCTTAGGGAATTCAAAATGGTACAAACAGAATGGCCTCTTCTGATTGGGATGTTCAATAGTTTTTATTTATTTCATGTGAATATAGTACATTGAAAGTGGGAGAACAAATAATAACTTAAGAGATAGTAGGAAGTAATGAAGAAAGGGAAAGACAGGGGGAGGCAGGCGGAAAGAGAAATATATATAAAACACAGTTGTGCTCTTGATTGTGATTTGACTTCCCATCTTGGCTTCGGAGGTTCTTTTTTCATTATCTTTAAGTTTCTTTGGTCTCCTTCTGATCATTTTTATTTATGGGACAGGTCTATCATAAGGTCTGTTCTTCTTTTTCTCATGTATTTTATGAAGCATGTCCAGTCAGTTTTATTTTTCCCTTCTCTTAACTTTTGTGTTAAGTTGTCCATTTGAATTATATCCCATATTTTACTTAGCCATTCCTCTGTGGTTGGAAGTCTTTTCCCCTTCCATACTTTTGCTAATGCGAGTCTGGCAGCTGTACTTATGTGAAAGAAAATTCTATCTTCATTTTTGTTAAATTTTGGGTTTGTAAAGCCTAATAGATACATTTCTGGTTCTAATTTGAATTTTGTGCCTGTAATTTCTTGTGTTGTTTGGTGTACTGCCTTGCAATAGTTTTTTTATTTTCTCACAGGTCCACCATTGGTGGTAAAATGTCCCTATTTCCCCCCCACATTTCCAGCATAGGTTGGAGTTCTTTTTGTTGAATTTTGCTAGTTTTTCGGGAGTATAGTACCACTTGTATTGCATTTTATACCAGTTTTCTTTAATATCGATGGCCGCTGTGTATTTTAATTTTTTCTTCCAGATTTCTTCCCAATTGGGATGTTGACTTCAGCTGCATGGCTATTTAAAATGACATTTATAAAATGAAAGGATCATGTGTGGACAGAGATGTGTCGCAAATTAGTTGTTTTGAAATTTGAAGCTGGTGCTTCATAGAAGTTAGAGTTTGTTCTTTGTGAATAAAGAACAAACTCCACCAAAGTTACAATTATGAAGATGATGATGATGATGATGAGAGAGCTCTAGAATTACATTAGCTACAATCCTGAACAGATCAAAGAATGGATGTGACTTCTCTGTCGTCTAAACTAATGTCTTTCTTTTCTTCTTTTCCGGATGCAGAGCAAATCATGCCCCCAGTGGGAAAATACTGGCTGTGAAGGTAAGTGTTCCCTACACTCCTATACGTTTGAACCACCAACCCATCCTTTTCTCTTCTTCCTGCATTTGTTGTTTTGTTGCTCTTAGTTTCAAGGTTGTAAATCGAAAAATTCCACAGTGAGAGCAGCATATCTTTCATATAGCAACAAAGCATTAGGCAGTACACACACTTTGCTTTTCTTGGTTGGACAGGTCATCCTGAGAAAATTTCTATGGATGTGGCTTAAAGTCAATGGGAAAGTCACAGATATTGAAGCTGGTGGAGTTCTCTTTCTGTTGATTTGCTCCTTGCTGTTTTTGTCCTTCCTTCTTACGGTGATTCTGGAAGACCTTCCTTTTCTATTATGTCTTCTGTTTGAAATAACCCAGCGATGGTATGCAGTTTTTGTATCCAAGAGCAGGTTCTCAATGCCTTTCTCTTTGTTATTGTGGCGATTTTGGGTTTTGTGGCCTTTTGTCTTTTTTTTTTAATATTTATTTGTGAGGTTTTTCAAGAAATACAATAAAAGTGGGGGAACATTTTAAATTATAGTAAAGTAGGAAATATAGAATATATGTAAATTTAAAAAAAATCAGAAGAAGGAATAAAGAGGAGAAAAAGGAAAGAGAAAAAAGGGAAAAAAAAGGGGGGGGGGTTCAGAGACTTCCATCTTTGTCTATATTGGCTCTAGTCCGTGTGGGGGTTTACCCCAATAGTTCTGTTTTTTTCTTGTGCTTGAAGCTTCACTATCATCGATATTATTGTTATATTTATAAAAATTTATAGGGTTTTCCTTATTTTCCTCATAGTTATTCTGTATTTATGTTATCCTGAGGTTCTTTTCTTTCGTGAGAAAGTTTATTAATGGTTGCCAGTCAGTATTTGTCTTGATGATGATGATGATGATGATGATAATAATAATAATAATAATAATATATTTATATACCGCCCTATCTCCCGGATGGGACTCAGGGTGGTTTCCAATCATAAAAACAACACATACATGACATAGCAACATAATAACACATTATTAAGCAAGGTAAAACAATACAATTATATAGCAATAAATAACACACAACCTGATCAAGGGGACGGGAACCATAAACCCAATATATTAAAGTGTATCCTTTTAGGCTAGATAAATCTTATGCAATATATTCAGGCCCAGAAATCGGCGGTATTCCAATGTAATTACTCAAAAACCAGCTGACACCACCAGGTCTTCAGTTCCTTACGGAAATTGGATAATGTAGGGGATTGCCTGATCTCTTTTGGCAGTGCATTCCAGAGTCACTTTGTGTATCTGTTCCCTAAAAGCCTTTTAGAACATGTTTTTACCCCCAAAATAAGAGGAGGATGGCATATGCAGGGCCCTCTTGTGAGGACACCACATTGCTGAGGAGGCATCTTCCTTTGCCCTTTCTGGCTCCCTTCTGAATATGGGCCTTCCTTTCCATCCATTCTTCCACAAAAGCCTTCATTCTGCATGTTCAGGAAGAACAAGAAATTCTTCTTAAAGTTGACTTCTATTAGCTTCATTTTATGTTCAGGTTGGAAAAAAAACCCAAAAGCTTCTTTTTGTGTCCAATAATCAGGCACTGGATCCTACATTTTTGTAACGGCAACAGGAATGATATATGGATTTGTGTCTTTATTACACTTCAGACCACTCAGAAACCATAGTTCTCCAGGCAGTGTTTGGTAGATTCCAAATCTAAAATATAAACAATGAATGGACCCCTCAAAGGGCCCTTTAATCTTACAACCGCCTGCCTTGCTTCCTTTGGTAGGAGTCATACGATGCTACTTCTGGTTGCCCAAAATGGGCCTTGCTGCCTTCTGGAACCTTGGAGGCATTGGAAATAGCACAATGTGGCCATCCAGTCTCAGCTTTTAAAATTCTCCTTTAGGACCTAGACATGGTGTAGCAGTTGAGTGTCAGACTGTGATGGCCCATTGTTTGAAATCGGTCAGCCATGGAAACCCACTGGTGATGATGGGCAAGTCACTCTCTCTTACCCTTAAAGAAAAACAGTGTCAAAACTCTTCAGAATAATTTTTGCAAAGAAAATCCTGGAATAAATCGGAGCTGACTTGGAGGCATATAGTAGCAACAACAGGTGTGTGACTGTGTGCTTATATAATATTTATTTATTACCAGCCTCTTCTGATGGCTTGAGGTAGGGTACAGCAAAGTCAAACACACATGAACATCTATATATATATATAAAAGGGTAATGAAATTTCGGCCTAGGACAAAACAACAAAACTACACATCCCAGAAACACTAAACTTGGCAGCACAACCCCTCATCCATGCCTCCACGTTCATACAACAAAAAGAAAAGAAAAATAAAGGCCCAGTTAGAGGGAGAGGAATAATTGTTTTTATCCAATTTCTGCCAGTTAGAAGGCTAAGCTCCGTCAGGGGAAAACCTTTACCCTTTACCTTAACTACCACCAATTCCTCAATACTTTATTTCCCATACCACCATACTTTGCCACAGCAACACGTGGCCGGGCACAGCTAGTAAAATATATACAATAAATTACATAGACTAAAAACGCAAAAATATAAAAAAACTTACACCAAATATAGATACAGTATTTACATATTGTAAGGTAAGAGTAAAGGTTGTCCCCTGACATTTAAGTCCAGTCGTGTCCCTTCTGGGAGCTGGTGTTCATTTCCATTTCTAAGCCAAAGAGCCGGCGTTGCCCATAGACACCTCCAAGGTCATGTGGCCAGCATGACTGCAGGGAGCGCTGTTACCTTTCTGCCAAAGCGGTACCTATTGATCTACTCATATTTGCATGGTTTTGAACTGCTAAGTTGGCATAAGTTGGGGCTAACAGTGGGAGTCACTCCGCTCCCCAGATTTGAACAGGCGACCTTTTGGTCAGCAAATTCAGCAGCTCAGTGGTTTAACCCATGGTTTAAGCCAGTTAGCATTAAAGCAAGAAGCAGCGTTTTGACTAGACATACATCCTCTGTGCACAATGTGATCGTTTTGGACCTTTCCTATCCGCACTGGCGCTTCTGTTCAGGACTAATGACGTTTCCGAACCCCTTTGAAGGCTAGGCCCATGTATAATGCATGGCAATAATCCAAGGCTACCAGAGCATGAATAACTTGCGAGGCGGCCTCTGCCCTGGCATTGCGATAATTGATATATCGTCTTGCATCACCCGATCCACCTTCTGACCGTCCGCATCGGTGCCACAGACGCACAGCCAAGAGCAGGTCAGCGTTGCTCTTGGTGGAACTGCTCGGGTGACAGAAGCTGAGGCTAGCCACAGGTGCTCACTTCGCTCCCCGGATTCGAACCTGCAACCTTTCGGTCCGCAAGTTCAGCAGCTCAGCGGTTTAACACGCTGCGCCACCGGGGGCTCCTTAGGAAAGGTAGATAGGCAAAAGAAAGCTGCCGAACATTGGGAGAAGAGTCCCTGATGCTGGCTGTCATGCCTGTCTTCATGGCCCTTGAGGAAGAGAGAGACCTCATGGTGCTTCCTTCTCAAACAAAAGAGTCATAAAGCACAATAAGGGCTTTCGGGAAGGAGGAGGAAGTGGACCTCTTCATGCAGACCAAATACAAAATGTGACATTGATCTAAGAATCCGAAAACGAGAGAGCAAGCCCTCCCCACGGGATTCCCTCTGCCTTGTGTCTTGGTCCTTCTTCTCTTCCAACCAGCGCTGCCTTGTGGACTACGTCTCCCATGTTTTCTGGTGGCCCTTTTTGGGGCCTGAAGGCCTTCTCTTCCTCGCTTTCTCCTGCGGAGGAGGAGGCGAGAGTGGCCAGCTGCGGGTGCTGCTTGCCGTGGCTGCTGCCACGCTGCGACTACCGCGGGCTTCCTCTTCTCTTAACTGAGCATTTAAATGCTCCATTTGATTAATCATTTGTATACTGACTATCATACTCCCAAATTTCCTCTGAGTTGTACATACTGTAAAAGACAATTATGTTGCCACAGATTAAATAAGTGAATTAAAATGGAGTTGCAGCTTAATTTGACCTGTGATTTTGCTCTCATTCCCTTTAGTGGCGCGCACACCATTCCCGCAAATAGATGAAGTCATCCATGACAGCTGGTGATGAATTGCCATCGCTATACTGTATATTTTAATAGCCTCTCACTAATTTAAATTGAGCACCGAGTAAATTATAATTCAGTCACTTGACTGCTTGTATTTAACTTGACAACTCATCCTTATTTGTCCTGGAGGTGTAGCCGGGAAGGGGAGAAAGCGGGCTCAGGTATTTCTTGCGGGGTTAACCCTTTCCCCTTGAAGCGCCCGGTGTGACGGAGTCCGTTCAGACAGGCCTGGATCCCTCGGTCACCTTCCTGACCCCAAGAGAGGAGAACCATTTCATTTCTAACAGTTGTGCTGTTCATTTTGGGTGGGAAATTGGAGATGTGTTCGCCGTCTGGACATCTGTCCCGGCCTCCTAGATCTGTTCCCATCTCTTCTGCTGCACGTCCTGAATGACTCTCAGATACATCCTGCAATGAAATACTGGATGATCAAAGGTCTGGAGACCATGAATCCCTCTGAGGAGCAGCTGAAAGAGCTGCCTCTGTTTAGGCTGAGAGAAGGGGACGTGGGATCCGTGTTTAAATATTGGAATGGATGCCCTAAAGAAGAGGAAGCAGGCTTCCTTTCTGTTGCCCTGGAGACTGGGACTCAATGGAGCCATAGTAGTAGTAGTAGTAGTAGTAGTAGTAGTAATAATAATAATAATAATAATAATAATAATAATAATAATGACAATTTGGACAGAAAAACAAGAAAACTCATGACCATTCATCATTCTCTGCACCCTCGCAGTGATGTTGACCGGCTGTATCTGCCTAGAAGATCAGGGGGCAGAGGACTCTTACAAGTAAAACAAGCCGTCAAAGAAGAAGAACATGCCCTGGCAGAATATGTCAAGCAAAGTGAAGAACCTGCTTTGATTGAAGTCAAAAATCAGAAACTCCTCAAAGCACAGCAGACAAAAAACCAGTACAAGAAAACTGCACTACAAACTAGAGCTGACAGCTGGCACAACAAAACATTGCATGGAAAGTTCCTTGACAAAATTGAAGGAAAAGCTGATAAGGAGAAGACCTGGCTCTGGCTCACGAATGGGACCCTGAAGAAGGAGACAGAAGGCCTGATCCTTGCAGCCCAGGAGCAAGACATCAGGACAAAGGCAATTAAGGCCAAGATCGAAAAATCAGCTGATGACCCAAAATGCAGACTGTGCAAGGAAACCGACAAAACCATTGATCATATCCTCAACTGCTGTAAGAAAATCGCACAGACAGACTACAAACAGAGGCACAACCATGTGGCCCAAATGATTCATTGGAACTTATGCCTCAAGTACCACCTCCCAGCAGCAAAGAACTGGTGGGATCACTGTTGCCCTGGAGACTGGGACTCAAAGGAGCCATGGGTTCACATGACCAGGAAAGGAGACCCCACCTTAACATTAAGAAGAACTTTCTGACTGTAAGAAAGGCTGTTCAACAGTGGAACTCTCTGCAGCCACGAGATGGTGAAAAAAGACTTTAAAGATGTAACATGGTTACAATACATGCAGATAAAAAACAATTTAATTCGGATCGAAAATTAGGCTTTGGGGAAAAGGGAGATTTTTGGGAAAGTATATTAAAGTCGGAAAGAAAATTAATAACAAAATTATACAATAAATTGTTGGAGTGGGAAACGAAGACGGAAGTAGTTAAGAACTCGATGGTGAATTGGGCAAAAAATATAGGTAGGTCAATTTTGTTGTCAGAATGGACTGAGATTTGGACAAGAAGAATGAAGTTCACTTATGCTATGGACCTAAAAGAAAATTGTCTAAAAATGATACATAGATGGTATCTGACCCCCGAAAAGCTAAGTGCAATGTACAAACAAGCCAACGATAAATGTTGGAAATGTAAGATCAAGGAGGGTACATTTTACCATTGCTGGTGGACTTGTAACAATGCAAAAGAATTTTGGAATATGGTGCATGGTGAAAGTCAGAAAATCTTAAAAATGAACTACCCTATAAAACCAGAGATTTATCTTTTGGGCATTTTGGACAAAGACATTTTTCAGGATATTAATAAAGAAAAATTAGTTATATTTTTATCAACAGCAGCGAGAATGGTCTTTGCAAAGATGTGGAAGATGGGCAAGTCACACTCTCTCAGCCTCAGAGAAAGGCAAAGGCAAACCTCTTCTGAACAAATCTTGCCAAGAAAAGCCCATGATAAGTTCACCTTAAGGCCTCTATAAATGTGAAACAACTTGAAAGCACACAGCACTCAATAGTATTTTAGTAATTTTTTCACAGGAAACAACATTTCTAGGCAGAAGACCCATTTCCTGTGCTGAGAACAACACGGTATAAATTTGCACAGTATAAATGCCAGGAGCTCCTGGTGACACAGTGGGTTAAACCCCTGAGCTGCTGACCTTGCTGACTGAAAGGTTGGTGGTTCAAATCTGGGGAGCGGAGTGAGCTCCTGCTGTTAGCCCCAGTTTCTACCAAACTAGCAATTCGAACACATGCAAATGTGAGTAGGTCAATAAGTACTGCTCTGGTGGGAAGGTAACGGCGCTCCATGCAGTCATGCCAGTGGCCACATGACCTTGGAGGTGTCTATGGACAACGCTGGCTCTTTGGCTTAGAAATGGAGATGAGTACCAACCCCCAGAGTCGGACACGACTGGACTTAATGTCAGGGAAAAACCTTTATCTAGATTCTCCTTGACACTTGAGAAAACTGCTTCCAAATATTTTTGGATGTTCTTTCCATTCTAGTGGAGATAGTCTGCTTTTGGGACCATTCGTGGTGCATTGCATGGGAATGCGTCCCACTGCGGCGAAGCTGTCGGCGTGAAAGCCGCATGCGATGCAACTATTTTGTGGCCGCTGTTTTGCCCCAAACAGGTGTCTTGAAAATCAATCCAGCGTAATTCCCGGCAGCCTTAGGACTTTCTCCATGGAGTGCCTCAGCCGATGCAGCGTTTTCCGTCCATGGCACTGATCTCGGTCAATATCCAGCTAAAGCTCTTGCGATGAGCAAACCTCCTTCTGAGCAGAGTTTAACCACCGGAAAGGGATCTCCTTTAGAGATGATAGAGGGTTAAATTTTGCTGTGGTTTTAATGGCCAAAATTGATATAGTGTTCCAGCGGGTTAGTTTGTTTTAAGCTTTCCACCCAGGGAGGGAAAAAAATGTAAGCGAATATTGTTGGCAAATGACTATCGATCTGGAGAAATGTGTTAAATGTTTTCTTGGCAGCCTTTCTATTACAGTTACAATTTAGTTTAGTGAGAGCTTTTATAAATAACCCTAAAGCAAATTCTTGATAGAAAGTGGTTATGCTCTTTTTTCTCCATTTAGACAGACATCAATACTGTAAAATATGGGTTTGAGCAGAGGCTCCTTTGCAGTGTGTGTGTGTGTATGTGTGTGTGTTTCAGCCATAGCAACATGAGCTCTCTTAATTCTGCCAAAGTTACTTAAACCTCAGCAGCATATACTCTTTCCTTATTTGTTCTGGGCAAGAATGGCCAACTTTTTCATATTTGGGAGGGATAGGTGATGTCTTGAGATACACTTGACCCTACAAATACGTTCAGAAGGCATGTTAAAGTTGGCATAATCTAACATAAGAGAGTTTGTCAATGAAGGAGTACATAATCTATAGCAGGGGTCCCCAAACCTTTTAAACGGGGGGCCAGTTCACGATCCCTCAGACCGCTGGAGGGCCGGACTATAGTTGGTCACCAAGCAACAACAACAAGAACAACAACAACAATAATAAATAACTGTATGCTAAACCCTTGTACTAGCGGGTTCTTCTGACCAGTTGTGCCTGTTGGTTAACTCCTTGACATAGCCTCAGAGTTCACCCCAATCTAAGGCTCTTCCCATGACCTTGTAGCACCTTAATCTTCCTTCTTGTTTACAAGTTCCACTCAGTGCACTTTGCCCAGCTCAGTTTATGTTTTTATTGCTGTGTTTTTCATGTGTTTTATAATGATTGTGATTTTTAATGCCTTTTAAATTTATTTGTGTGTTTTTGTATTTGATATTACTGTATGCTGGTTTTATATCTGTAAGCCGCCCCGAGTCCCTCTGGGGAGATGGTGGCGGGGTACAAAAATAAAATTATTATTATTATTATTATTATTATTATTATTATTATTATTATTATTATTAAAAAAGAGTGTTGGAAGACACCCCTTGGGCCATTTAGCCCAACCCTCTTATGCCTTTGTGCACCAAAAGCATAAGCAAAGCACCCATGACAGATGACCACTCAGCCTCAATGTTAATAATAATAATAATAATAATAATAATAATAATTATTATTATTATAAAATCATAAGTGTTCAACTTGTGATTTTGTAATATGAAATCCAGCATGTCTATCTTGGTTGCTGTGTCATACAATAAAATAATAATGTGGGTTGGAAGAGACCTTTTGGGCCATTTAGTTCAACCCTCTTCTGCCTTTGTGCGCCAAAAGCATAAGCAAACCACCCATGATGAATGACCACCCAGCCTCAATGTTAATAATAATAATAATAATAATAATAATAATACAGTAGAGTCTCACTTATTCAAGCCTCACTTATCCAAGCTTCTGGATTATCCAAGCCATTTTTGTAGTCTATGTTTTCAATATATCATTATACTTTAGTGCTAAATTCGTAAATACAGTAATTACAACATAACATTACTGCGTATTGAACTACTTTTTCTGTCAAATTTGTTGTATAACATGATGTTTTGGTGCTTAATTTGTAAAATCATTACGTAATTTGATGTTTAATAGGCTTAATAATAATCCCTCCTTATTATCCAAGATATTCGCTTATCCAAGCTTCTGCTGGCCCGTTTAGCTTGGATAAGTGAGACTCTACTGTAATAATAATAAAGAGGGTATGAAGAGGCCCCTTGGGCCATTTAGTCCAACCCCTTCTGCCTTTGTGCACCAAAAAAAAGCATAAGCAAAGCACCCATGACGGATGACCACCGGAAAGGAAGGAAGGAAGGAAGGAAGGGATGGAGGGAAGGAGACGCTGAAATCCACATATGCCAGAAATGATGTTTCTGTCGTGCTGGATGGAGGACCCAGAGCTTGAGGAGATGACACTTCTCTGGGAATCTCTATCTCCTCCACAATTCTGTGAAGAGTGACTATAGAGAACCTAGAGAGACGTTCTCATGCAAAAAGGAAAAACGCAAGAGTGTTTTCCATCCCTACCTGTCCTCCTCCTACTCCCCAAATCCCAGCGGAAGTGGTGGGTCTGCTGCCCACTCTTCATTACTCGGGGCTTCATAATGAAAAGGCGAAATGCCCGTCCCTTGGCTCATGCCTGTTTCCTCAGAGGTAACGTTTCCTTCCTTGTTTCCAGGTGATCCCCTTAGATATTACGCTGGAGCTTCAGAAGCAGATTATGTCGGAGCTGGAAATCCTTTACAAGGTGGGTCTTCCCAGCGCTGGGCTGCCAGTTCTGCTTGCCTGCTGCTTCTCTCCAGAAGTGGATTAACGGCCTCTTTCCCTCCTCTCCCCTCTTTACAGTGTGACTCGTCCTATATCATAGGGTTTTACGGTGCCTTTTTTGTAGAAAACCGGATCTCCCTTTGTACAGAATTCATGGACGGTGAGTGGCGCCTTGTATATCCTTGAAAAGCCTTGACGGTTTACAGAAATATAATTGGAACATTTGCACACACTAAAGAAGCACAAAGCAATTCCCACAGATGGTGTGAATTGCCGGTTTTATATCGATATAGATATTTGAGAGAAGGTATCTTAAAAAATAATAACCATTCGCCAGCCTTGCCACATAAGGCAGGCGAGAGTTACGATTACTTGATGTTAAGCACGTTATGTCTTTCTGAATGGAGTTGTACTGACTTTTATGGAAAATTTAAATAGAACAGAAGTAAAGGCTGGTTTATCTGTGGTTTGATACTTGCCACTTCCATACAATCTGTCTTTGCTGACAAAACAGCTGTTCTCCCTTTTAATGTTTTGGTCGCCGGCGCAGAGATTCCTTTGCAAGGAGCCTATTAGCGCTCCCAGTGTCCTGCGCTTTCGGCAAGCAGTTGGCTGGGAATGGCAAGAGAGAAGGAGCCGGGTGGCTTCCGCTGGGTTTGGCCATTTAGCCCCAGCATTTCTCTCATTGGAAATGGCTTGAGCACATGAAGCAGATGTGCCTGCGAAGGTGACTCACAACACTGCATCGCTATCGCTTTTTGTAGGGGTCAAAAATAATGCACTTCTCTCCAAATGTTGAGGGAACCTCTGTCAAAACCCACTCTTTGTGCCATTTGCTCAACGCGAGTGCAGTCCACTATTTACTGGGTATATTGAACTCTTTCTAATTTCTGTATATCAAGGGTGTCAAACTCATTCTCCTCAAGGGCCGTGTCTGCCTTATGGCTGCCTCCAAAGGGTTGTTGAATCCATGAACAGGGAATCTGTGGAGAAAGAGGACAATTTTTTAACAGTGGTGCTCTTCAGTTTTTACTCAGTTTAGGCCCCCAGTTGTTATTGAATGACAACTCCCATCACTTTTGATGATCTACAATGCTCCTGACTCAACAGAACAGACAACAGCCTCCCAGATGTTCCTGTATCCCAACTCCCATCAGCTCTAATCATGATGTCTAATGATGAGTCAATACTCATCTAGGATCTGGCCCGTGGGTCTTGAGTTTAACACAATTGATCTATATGAAATTGTCATGATCCCCATTTCTGGACACAGAGTGCTGACACAGAACACATGGCCATGGGCCAAAAGGGAGGACAGGACATATGAACCAGCCATAGAACTCAATTGGCCTGAGGTGGGGGGAAAGGACTCTGGAATGTGGGAAGGGGCAACTCCAGGCGCCAGGACTCTAAGAATGATTTATAACACTGTAGCTAGGGCCTGTATAGATGGGCAATAGAGTAGACTCTTGTATTCCGAACCTTAAAGCCGTATGGTATCTTCACTCATTGTGTGTCTTGGTGTATTCTTCCGAAGAAGACTAACCCACAGCAACACAGCTGGAGCTGAGAAGCCTTACAGATATTAATAGAATGTATAGTGTTTTTGTATTATATAATATTAGTGGCGCAGCGGATTAAACCACTAAGCTGTGGAACTTGCTGTCCTGAAGGTTGGTGGTTTGAATTTGCGAGATGTGGTGAGCTCCTGTTGTTAGCCCCAGCTTCTGCCAACCTAGTAGTTTGAAACCATGCAAATGTGAGTAGATCAGTAGGTACCGCTTTGTCGGGAAGGTAACGGTGCTCCATGCAGTCATGCCGCCCACATGACCTAGGAGACGTCTGTGAACAATGCCGGTTCTTTGGCTTATGGTGTTTTTATTTTGTCTCTGAAGGGGGATCTTTGGATGTCTACAGAAAAATTCCGGAACATGTCTTGGGCAGAATCGCTGTCGCAGTAAGTATTTGGGTTTGTGGCCCTTTGAAAAGCATTGCCTGCTCCCCTGACTCCAGTGGATGTGGGCGCTTGCGTAGGACAACATATCCTTAGATGTACTAGTCTTCTAGGTGCTACAAGCTCCCTTTGCTGGTGCAGTTTGAACAGGGCCACTCCTCCAAAGAAAAAAGGGAAATGTCACATCGTGTGGCTTCCATGGCCATGGGGTGCGCATCGCCTGAATTTCCCGAGTGTGGGGGGAGAATGTATCACGATTTTAAAGCCGAAGACGGCTGCGGGAGGGGAGGAGGCCTTAGCCGAGCGTCGTGGGGTAGTGTCGCCGAACAATTGCTAAATCCGAAGCAGGCTTTGATAATGTAAGTGGCTTAAAGCATAACAAAGTTATTCTGTAATGTACCATTTAATTAAATGCCTGTTCTCCACACTCATTATACATCAAGCTGACAACTGAAGCCCTTTAATCTAGCGCAGGCGTCGGTCGGGGCTCCTTTCCGTGCACTTCACAGCTCGGCTTCGTCCTCCCCGCTCGAGCGGCGCCTGCGAAAGAGCCTCTTTTCATCTGGCGCTCCTCTTTGGAGCCCTTCCAGATGGACTCATTTCGAGGCCCAGTGTGGGTCCTTCTGGAGCGCCGTCTTCGTCGCGGCCACACTGCAGTGTTTTAAAACAGGGGAGACTAAAACTGTTTCATTTGTGGCTGTTTGCACAAGATGACTCTCCTCCTGTATGCAGTCAAGAAGACTATGAGGGTTGAATGAAAAGTAATGCCTCCACCTTCGTAACTCCTCAACAGATGGCAGTCCTGGTCTGCGGCAGGTCCTGGCTTGTTCAGTAGACTCTCCTCTACAGTTAGCTCCATTGGGCAGGAAGCCTTAGCATTGAATGGTTGTGTTGTTAAAGGGCAAAGTATGGAACCCTGCGCAGACGGGGAAGCCTTAGCCTTGAATGGTTGTGTTGTTAAAGTGCGAAGTATGGAACCCTGCGCAGACAGTTGGTCAATGCGACTTAAGCAACGTGCAGCCATTGAATTCTTGTCCGCAGAAGGTGTCACCCCAAAGGAGATTCCTCAGAGAATGCAAGCTGTTTGTGGTGATTGTGTTGATGTGAGTCCTATGCGTCGTTGGATGAGTAAGTTTAAAGATGTTGAGGTGGGAACATCTGATTTGCGTGACAAACAAAGAGTTGGACATCCTGTGACAGCAACCACCGAGTTTCACAAGATTGATTCAGGATGATCGTTGTATTACTCAGAGAGAAATTTCAAGCATCATCGGCATTTCACAAGAATGTGTGGGTCACATGATTGATTTGCTTGGCTATCGGAAGATCTGCGCACGATGGGTCCTGTGAGACGCCGGTTGCAGAAACAGAGTGTCAACTTCTTCCGTGACGGCTTCAGAAAACTTGTTCATTGCTGGCAGAAGTGTATCCAATTGTCTGGTGATTATGTGGGAAAGTGAATAGTGGTGGTTTAAGAGCACATTCTAAGGATTATTTCTGCGTTTGATTTATTAAAGTATTCCCATCCAAACCCAAGTAACGATGGTGGAGGCATTACTTTTCATTCAACCCTCGTAGCATGGCAGAGTGGTTTGAGGGTGCGTTTGTGACTTGGAGACCAAGGTTTGATTATTTATTTCCTCAGCCATGGAAATAAAGCAAGTCTCACTCTTGTGAAACCCCACAATAGGTTCAATTTAGGATGGCCATCATTCAGAAACAACATGAAGGCACAAGATAATGACTCGGGAGACCTGGGTTCAATTCCCCACTTAGCCTTGAAAACCCATTAGGGGACCCTCAGTGAGTCACTGTTCGGAATGGTGGGAGTTGGAGTCCAAAACACCCGGAGGGGCCAAGTTCGCCCTTGTCTGATCTACACTATAGAATTAATGCACCCAGCATTGCTTTAACTGCCATGGCTGAAAGCAGTGGAGTCACAGGAATTGTAGTTTCACAAAACTCAAGAGTGCTGGTGCCTCATCAAACTACAAATCCTAGAATTTAATAGCATAGAGCCGTGTCAGTGAAAGAGATGCCAAGTTATATTAGGTCTACAGTGTAAATTATGCTGATTATTGTTATTATTAATCTTATTGTTACTATATTTCTTACCCTCCTCTCCTCATGGCTCAAGGTGGATTACAACATAGCTAAAAATGCATCATCATCATAAACATTGTATGAAACACAGATATTTAAACATACAGTAGAGTCTCACTTATCCAACGTTTGCTTATCTAACATTCTGGATTTGCCTCCTGCCCCGATCCAAAACAGTTTCTCTATAGACAGCAAGGATTGAACTTTTTATGGATTTAATTTTTGACAATGTTGCTACTGTAAGTTCATTTTATGCAATTCCATCTTTATTTGTAGTCGATTTGTTAGTAGCCAATGTTTTTGTAGTCAATGTTTTCAATACATTGCGATGTTTTGGTACTAAATTCATAAATACAGTAATTACTACATAATGTTACCATGTTTTGGACTGCTTTTTCTGTCGATTTGTTGTAAAACATGATATTTTTGGTGCTTAATTTGTAAAATCATAACATAATTTGAGGTTTAATAGGCTTTTCCTTAATCCCTCCTTATTATCCAACATTTTCGCTTATCCAACGTTCTGCCGGCCCATTTATGTTGGATAAGTGAGACTCTACTGTATTTATATAGAATTCATTTTAAAATACAGTTCAGTAGAGTCTCGCTTATCCAACATAAACGAGCTGGCAGAATGTTGGATAAGCGAAAATGTTAGATAATAAGGAGGGATTGAGGAAAAGCCTATTGAACATCAAATCTTACAAAAACCAAACCTCGGCTATCAAACATCTAAGAAATCTCACAAAATTTCGCATCTGATGTACATGGATGACCTGAAGCTGTATGGGAAAACAGAAACTGAAATCCAGTCTCTGACTAACACTGTCCGAATTTTTAGCACTGATATCAGCATGGTGTTTGGTTTGGACAGATGTTCAACAGTGGCATTGAAGAAGGGAAAAATTATTATTATTATTATTATTATTATTATTATTATTATTATTATTGACACAACAACATTGTATGACACTGCAAACAAGATAGATATGCTGGATTTCGTTTCACAAAACCAAAAGTCGAACACTTCCCAAGTGTCTAGGACTGTGTGACATATTTTCGGATGATGCGTGCAGATCCCAGCAGGGTGGCCTTTTGCAGTTGGCAGATCGTGATTTTGTCAATGTCTATTGTTTCCAAATGCCGGCTGAGATCTTTTGGCATTGCACCCAGTGTGCCCATCACCACCGGGACCACCTGCACTGGTTTCTGCCAGAGTCTTTGAAGTTCAATCTTGAGGTCCTGATAGCGGCTGAGTTTTTCCTGTTGTTTTTCGTCAATGCGTCAATAATAATAATAATAATAATAATAATAATAATTATTATTATTATTATTATTATTATTATGAATGGATGGGGTCCTCCTGGCACATCCTTTTACTTGCTATTTGAAAGGCTTTTACAGCCTGGCTCTCGAAGCCGAATGCCGGAGACAAGCCATAAGCCGCGCATGCCGAGAGCATTCCTCTGGCGCTGAATCGGAGCTAAAGCGGGCGGTGGCGGCTGCCTTTTGCCGGCCACTTCACACCTTTCTTCCCTTTCCGTCCCTGAAATGGTGTCACGGCAGGCGGTGTTTTGAGTGCTCATGTCGATGGCCGTCCTTCCCACAAAAAGATGCTCTCCAACTGTCAAGAGAGTTGAGTGCGTGAGGCAGAGGGATAGCTACTCTGGGTGTCAAGGCTTTGTCAAGTTATTGTTGTCAAACCTGCTTTGCTGAATGGCAGAGAGGCCTTTTCAGAGCGTTGCCTCGAAAGAAATTCTGCGCCAGGCTCTCTTTAATAAAATCCTCAATGCCGGCCGGATGGAGTTGAGAGAATGGCCTCTTGTTCAGCGCAAGTGGATGGCTGTCGTTTCCGATTAACCAAATGGCACTTTAGAAAGGGACTCTGTTGCAAACTGCGGGTCAAAAGATGCCCCATAACTGCTTGTATGTGGAGCATCTTTGGATTTGCAATTTGTAACAGATTCCCAAAGTGTTATTTGGTTAATAATAATTTGCACTCGTTTTGCAGACATGACTTGCCAGAGAAGTACCTTATGCACTCTGTATATCACGGGTGTTTCTCCCCAATTGGATTAATAATGTTGTTAATTTTTATCCAGTTGGTTGTTAAATATCTATAATTACAAAATAGATGAAACATTTTCACCTGTGCTGTAGTGTATAGACATTTTCCGACTCTGATGTGCTTTGGCCCCTTGATATTCTGATGCTGCAAATACATAGTAAAAAGAACGTAGGTTAGTTGTCTTTTATGTCGTGAAATACAAATGACAAGCTGTTTTAAAGACCCAACCTGAAAGCAAGTAGCCAATCTCTGTTATTTCCTTCTACTGTAAGGACTAAACAATTGTTCCTTGGGGTTTCTGTGAGTTTTCTAGGCTGTCTGGCCATGTTCCAGAGCATTTTCTCCTGACGTTTCACCCACATCTATGGCAGCCATCCTCAGAGGTTGTGAGGTCTGTTGGAAACTAGGCAAGTGGGGTTTATATATATCTGTGGAATGATGTCCAAGGTGGGAGAAAGAAAGAACTCTAGTGTGCCTGAGGCAAGTGTGAATGTTGCAAATTGTCCACCTGGATTAGCATTGAATGGCCTTTCAGCTTCAAAGCCTGGCTGCTTCCTGCTCGGGAGAATCCTTGGTTGGGAGGTGTTTGCTTACCCCTGTCTTGTCTGAAATTCCTCTATTTTTTGAGTGTTGTTCTTTATTTACTGTCCTGATTTTAGAGTGTTTTTTTTAATACTGGTAGCCAGATTTTGTGGATTCCAGCCATAGATGTGGGCAAAACATCAGGAGGAAATGCTTCTGGAACATGGCCATACAGCCCGGAAAACTCACAGCAACCCAGTGATTCTGGCCATGAAAGCCTTTGACAACAAATTGTTCTATTTTCATATTTATTTTTAAAAAAGAAAGTAAAGAGAGAAAGTGGCACCACCACCATCATCTCCATCACCATCTTCTGCTAAAGATTTCTGGAGTCTCCCCATACATCTGATATATTTTTGATTAATTTTGCATCAGAATAAAATAGATTTCCATATTAACTCTAGCAAATTAAATCTACAATCCAAATAAAATAAAATACATTGGAATTGGACAACTGTGTGATGCGATATTTGCCAAACAGCTTCAGTTGTTTTTGTCTCTTCTTCCTTTATAGGTTGTTAAAGGCCTTACCTACTTATGGAGCTTAAAGATTTTACATCGAGGTGAGTTGTGGATTGTTTTGCTACACGCTCTACGGGCTTTTAAGTAGAGGCTGGATGGCCATCTGCCAGGGGTGCTTGGGTTGTGCTTTTCCTGCATGAAGGCAGAGGGGGGCTGGACTGGATGGCCTCTGGGGTCTCTTCCAATGCTATGATTCGGTGCTTAGTTCCCTCTGGATTCCGCTTCACTTCCTTCCAGGCCAGAGTTTTCTCTCTCCTTCTTGGGATTCGCCATTTGCGGGGCCTGCTGTTGAAGTGGAATGTCTTGCCTTGATGAGACAAATGTGGCAAAAGCCTCCAAACCCTGACAAACTTTTCATGCTGAAGTTTCCACCTGATGCTCACCTTCCCAGCTGCTGAAATGTATAGACTTGGTGGGCACGGCCGTGGAGAACATTTGCGTGAAGGCATTTTGCCAATACAGTAGAGTCTCACTTATCCAATATAAACGGGCCAGCAGAACGTTGGATAAGCGAATATGTTGGATAATAAGGAGAGGTTAAAGAGAAGCCTATTAAACATCAAATTAGGTTATGATTTTACAAATTAAGCACCAAAACATCATGTTATACAACAAATCTGGCAGAAAAGGTAGTTCAATACACAGTAATACTACATAGTAATTACTGTAATTACGAATTTCACACCAAAATATCATGATATATTGAAAACATTGACTACAAAAATGCGTTGGATAATCCAGAACGTTGGATAAGCGAGTGTTGGATAAGTGAGACTCTATTGTATTTTATTTATTTATTTATTTATTTTGGTCAAATATTTTTATTGAAAATTTTATATTAAGGAATAGGAGAAAGAGAAAGAAAAAAAATTGCACATCGAAAGTGGTAGAACATTGTTTGTTTATAGTAAAGTAGGAAATAAGGTAGAAGAGAGAGAGAAAAAAGAAAAAAAATTGAAAAAAAAATTTGCACATCCAGAACGTTGGATAAGCGAGTGTTGGATAAGTGAGACTCTACTGTATTTTATTTATTTATTTATTTATTTCTTAAACTTATATACCGCTACTCCCAGTTTGGCTCGGAGCGGTTTACAAATATAGATTAAAACAATACACTTGGCTTTAAAAATAACAATAAAAACAACAATAAAAGCAACCATAAAAACAGTCATAGCCCCGAGTTTTTCACCCATTGAACGCTTGTGGGAAGAGCAAAGTTTTGCAGGCTTTCCGAAAGGCAAATAAGTCTCGGGTGGTTTGAGTTTCCACTGGCAAGGCATTCCATAATTGGGGGGCTACAATCGAGAAGGCTCTCTGGAATATGGAATGGAGCGCAAATGCACAAATGCTCCTAATGGCCCGGCCGACTCCTCTTTGAATGAGCCCACCCGAGTCTGTAAAACCCGAAGAGCAGCGGTGAGGTGCGATTGGCAGCGGAGAGAGGAGACGGGCACATTGTGTTGCCTCTGAATGTGCGCTCTTTGCCGTTCACGCCTCCAGCTCGGGCTTCCTTGAACTTTGGAGTTCTGCGCTAATGCTTGGCCAACCCCGGTGGAGACAATATAGGTTTTTAAAAGTGATTTTGTCTCACAAGGCTTTTGAACAACGAGGCATTTGAAATGTTTTCCCGCATTCAGCATCCTGACCCATTCCTTGACAGTTTGGCTAATGGCGAATTAAAATCCTGCCGGTCCCTTTCATCTGGTGGAAACGGCTCAGATGGGAGGTGGAACGGAAAGGCGTCTGTCTGTTCCTCCTCCATAAGGCTTGTCTCATATAAATAATTTGTATTAAGGAAACACTTGCGATGAGAACATTATGTCCCATATTGGCTCTTGTTTAAATTTTCCACTTTCAAAATGGAAGTATTAATCACAAACAGATGCTCCGGAATGGATTACGTGTGTACACACAGCCCTTTTCTCTTAATTATTTTTCTTGAAGAAGGGAATAAATGTGGTTTGGAAAAAACAAACAAGCAAGCGGTGAGTTTTCTGAGGGTGAGTTGGCTTCCCGTGGTCTGTCCATGATTGGGATCCCGTGGGAGACGTGGTTTTAAAGGGGACTTACCAAGGTGAGACAGGACAGGCTAGGCTGCATCTACGCCGTAGAATTAATACAATGATATCACTTTAATTGCCACGGGGCAATGCTATGGAATCATGGGCACTGCAGTTTTACAAAGTATCTCGCCTTTCGGTGCTTTGGCTCTCCATCCAGAGAGGAAAGCGGCACCACCATCATCATCATCATCATCATCACCTGTCATATGGAGCCTCCCCATACATTTGATTTTTTTGTGTGGTCATTTTTGCATCAGAATAAAATAGATGTCCACATGAACTCTAGCAAATGAAATATATACTTGGCAATGCAACAACTGTGCAATGCAGGAGTCCCCAAACTAAGGCCCGGGGCCATTTATCCGGCTCCCGCGGTGGCGGATAAATAATAATAATTATTATTATTATTATTGACACAAAGACACAGTATAACACAGCAAACAAGATAGATATGCTGGATTTCATTTCACAAAATCACAAGTTGAACACTTCCTAAACGTTTAGGACTGTGTGATGTATTATTATTATTATTATTATTATTATTATTATTATTATTATTGACACAAAGACACAGTATAACACAGCAAACAAGATAGATATGCTGGATTTCATATCACAAAATCACAAGTTGAACACTTCCTAAATGTTTAGGACTGTGTGATGTAGTATTATTATTATTATTATTATTATTATTATTATTGACACAAAGACACAGTATAACACAGCAAACAAGATAGATATGCTGGATTTCATTTTACAAAATCGCAAGTCGAACACTTCCCAAGCATTTAGTACTGTGTGATGTATTATTGTTGTTGTTGTTGTTGTTGACACAAAGACACAGTATAACACAGCAAACAAGATATATATTCTAGATTTCATATCACAAAATCACAAGTCGAACACTTCCCAAGCGTTTAGGACTGTGTGATGTATTAATAATAATAATAATATTGAAGCTGGGTGGCCATCTGTCAGGGGTGCTTTGCTTGTGCTTTTGGAGCACAAAGGCAGAAGGGGGGTTGGATTAAATGGCCCAAGGGGTCTCTTCCAACCCTCTTTATTATTTTTATTATGATTATGGTGATGATATGATGATGATGATGATTAACATTGAGGCTGTATTTGTTCCCGTTTTGTTGTTTACTTCAAAATAAGGTATGTGCAGTATGCATGGGAATTTGTTCACAGTTTTTGTAAAACTATAGTCCGGCCCTCCAACGGTCTGCGGGGCCGTGAACTGGCCCCTTATATAAAAAGTTTGGGGACCCCTGGTGCAATGTGGTATTTGTTAAAACCCTCTGAGAGAGTCACCATAAGTTGAAGTCAACTTGAAGGCATGTAACAACAACATCAAAAAAATCCAAATGTGATTGATAGCATTGAAAGCATCTATTCCCAATTTGGGACATGCTTATCAGACAATTTGTATGGGCTTTGAGCAGTAAGTCTTCTTGTACCTACCGTCTTCCCTGGTGTTCTTTCTGTTCTAGACTACAGAGGCCTCGGGCTAATCTCTGGCAGGATGGGCCTTCTCCTGAAGGTGAAGCTCTTAGGACCTGGACACACAGAGGCATCTCGTGTCTGATTCTGTGCCTCCAGGGTTTGCTCCAGGATTAACCTTTCAGTGGCCATTTGCCAAGAGAGAGTTTGGCCCCTCTTAGAAGGATAGACAAACCTTTCCTACCAAAATGGAAACCCAGTCACATTTTCCTCAGAATGCTGGCAGCATTGACTTACACATGACTCTACATTGTGAGTCACGGGTAAGTCAACTTCAGTACAGAGCACAGTTCTTGCATCTTTAATAATGCAGTTCATTGAAATAGTAAAGGTAAAGGTTTCCCCTGACGTTAAGTCTAGTTGTGTCTGACTCTGGGGGTTGGTGCTCATCTCCATTTCTAAGCCAAAGAGCCGGCGTTGTCCGTAGACTCCTCCAAGGTCATGTAGCCAGCATGACTGCATTGACTGCCATGCCATTACCTTCCCGCATATTGAACTACTCACACTCTGGGGGTTGGTGCTCATGTCCATTTCTAAGCCGAAGAGCCAGCATTGTCCATAGACACTTCCAAGGTCATGTGGCCACTGGCATGACTGCATGGAGCACCGTTACCTTCCTGCTGGAGTGGTACCTATTGATCTACTCACATTGGCATGTTTTCGAACTGCTAGGTTGGCAGAAGCTGGAGCTAACAGCGGGTGCGCACTCTGCTCCCTGCGTTTGAACCTAGGACCTTTCGGTCTGCAAGTTCAACAGCTCAGCACTTTGACACACTGAGCCACCAGAGTTTCCTAATTCATTGAAATAGTTGACTGTAAAAAGCCAGTCAGTCCTTGGGAGTCCTTGTTAGCCTTCACCCGGCTTGTTGTGGAGCTTCGTTTGCATGACAAAAAGAGACAAGAGCACTCTTCCCTCCACTTAGTTGGGACTAACTACCATTTCTCTTCTGTTCCTCGGCGGCTGTCCTTTTGTCCCTTTTAAATATTTATGCAACTTTTATGAAGAATTAGTGCCTCCGTTTCCCTGATTTCTTGTCCCCTTTTCTCAAGGGCTTCTGTGTTGGTTCGCCATTGTTCTTCTTCCGGCATTTTATCTTGAATCACCGTGTGTTAGCGTAGTTGCAGTAAAGGATAAAACGAAAGCGGTCGCTATGCCTTTCGTCAGCCGCGCTTTGCTCTTCCTTTGCAGACGTGAAGCCTTCCAACATGCTGGTGAACACCAGAGGCCAAGTCAAGTTGTGTGATTTTGGGGTGAGCACCCAGGTAGGCCTCCGCAGCCCTTCCCGCCTCGCTTTGCAGCCCCGTCTCTGCTGGGAACATCCCGCTCCGTCCCTTTAATCTCCTGATGACTTTTCTTCATCAAAATATGATTGTTCATTGTTTAATGACAGTAAAAACGGCGGATATTGTAATTACTACTTACGAATGGCGCACTTCATTGATATGCAGCTTGGCTCCAGAAGCGTTTGGCCCGAACAAAAGGGAGGGCAGAGCGAGAGGGGCGCCTGGGGAGGCCGACTGGCCCACAGTAAAAATTAATATTGGGAGCAACAATAGTACGGGGCTCTGACAATGCGCGGCACCAATTTTAATTAATTTCCATTTTGGGTTTCCCCTGAGGACCTCTGGGATACTGACCCATGCGCTTGCTGCGGCGCTGAATTGAATTGCCGCCACCTTTCCTCCCAGCGAAACACGGGGACCAAAGAGAAGGTCACTGCCGCATGATGCGTTGTCAAAGCCTGTTGTCCCTCCAGCATATTTAGTGTTCATTCCAGCCTGATAATGAAGGTGGCTTTATTCGCATTTGGAGCCAGCTGACAGTCCGGGGAGCGGAGGAGGAGGGGGGGGCCCTGCGTGCATGTGCGGGAGAAGGAAACATCCGTAAGACTCTTTATATCCAACTGGTTGGTGGGTACTAAAACCCCTAAGCATCCTGCTTAAACACACGCAATTCTCTTTAAGGTTGTCTGCCATAAACGGAAACGCCGTGGCTGTTTCAAATTAGGGCCTTGCTCAAAAGCAGAGGGGCTTTCCATCATTTTTAATGCCTTCGCAAGGAAATGTGTCTCCCCCGCCCCTTTCTATCATTTTTAGCTGATTTATACTTGGGATGATTGTAGGTTAAATGAGGAATAATTGCCCGTTTTATTCCCACATTATCTTTATATGGCTCTAACAGGCTGTTTTCTCCGATAGCTGGTGAATTCCATCGCCAAGACGTATGTCGGGACAAACGCGTACATGGCGGTAAGTAAATCTATGCAGATACTTCCCTTATTCACCAAGACACTGGTGGGCCCCTCAGGTTTGCCTGCAGTTTGGCTGAGCCATCGGTTCTTCTGCTGTAATACACTCATTTCTAAAAACAGCGTACAGTAATACAGTAGAGTCTCACTTATCCAACATAAACCGGCCGGCAGAACGTTGGATAAGCGAAAAATCCTTTATTCCCTCTTGTAGAGTCTGCTGAATTTTATCTTACAGTTTGTATATTATGTTCAGACTCTAATGTTCTAATGTTTTGATGTTTTATGCTGGGTTGTATGTTTATGCTATTTTACTTGTTTTTCATTGGTTTAATTATGCTGTATTTTATTGTATGTTGAAACTGGGCCCCATGTGAGCCGCCCTGAGTCCCCTCTGGGGAGATGGGAGCAGGATATAAAAATAAAGTTGTTGCTGTTGTTGTTGTTGTTGTTGTTGTTGTTGTTGTTGTTATTATTATTATTATTATTATTATTGGGTTGTTGTATGTTTTCCGGGCTGTATGGCCATGTTCTCTCCTGAGGATGCCTGCTATAGATGTGGGCGAAACGTCAGGAGAGAATACTTCTAGAACATGGCCATACAGCCCGGAAAACATACAATAACCCTGTGATCCCGGCCATGAAAGCCTGCAACAACACATTATTATTATTATTATTATTATTATTATTATTATTATTATTAAAAATGTTGGATAATAAGGAGGGATTAAGGAAAAGCCTATTAAACGTCAAATTACGTTACGATTTTACAAATTAAGCACCAAAACATCATGCTTTACAACAAATGGAAAAAGCAGCTCAATACACGATAACGTTATGTAATAATTACTGTATTTACAAATTTAGCACCCAAACTTCACAATGTATTGAAAAATTCACTACAAAAACATTGACTACTAAAAGGCAGACTGTGTTGGATAATCCAGAACGTTGCATAAGCGAAGGTTGGATAAGCGAGACTTGACTGTACCTCCAAATCTGCAAGGAATCCATTCCCAGACCGTGGTTGAAACCAAACATCACAGAACTACCTCCGTTCCAGTCCCAGCATACCATAGAGTTGCACTGGAGGACCTAGAGATTCATAGAGAGATATTTTACATCCTAGAATTGCAAATATGAGTGTGAACGAGACACATGCAGGGGTTAACCTCTCAAGGTGCGCGAGGGGGGCTTTGGATGGGCTTCTGTGGAAGCTGCTTTGCTGGTGGCGGTGCTTCAGTCTGCAAAAGGGCCAGAACGCTCCGAGGAGGCGAGGGAGGGAGCCTTCCTTCAAACAAATTATTTCATCTAAATCCCGCTCTTCTTCTTGATGGTCTTAAATAGTAGTAATAATTAAATTGTATTATTCTTTTTAATGTACAACCCTCAATTACACATCTATTTCCCAGGTGTGCATTAAAGAAATTACTTTTTTTCTTATTGTTTACGGACGGCTGTGGCGCATTCATCTGTTAATTGAAAGCGCGGGGATTAAAGCGCTGCGACGTTTCATCAGCCCTCTGTTCAGGCGGTTTTGCTTCTTGAAAGAAATTTGTTTCCAATTGTCAGATTCCTGTCTGCACGGAGCGCTTTAATCTTAAATGGGGAAAATAGGTGCGATGGCGGGAAGAGGCGGAGGCCGGAGCCAAACCGGTCCACCTGGGCCTCTGGGACCGGGGCAGGTGCAGCTCTTCTGCCGGCCCCCGCGGAGCCTTTTTGTTCGGAGGCTCCACAAAACGCCAACAACAAAAGCCCGTCCACTCTTACCTCAAGCCCAGAAGACAAAACAAATGGAACAAGCCGCTTATTCCTGACACGTCTCACTTTCAGCTTACAACATTCATAAGACTGAGATGCCTGTTTTTATTGTGACTAAATGTCTCTCAACTCTTTGAATGAAGAAAGACCCTCACCAACAGTTCATTTCTATCTCCTTTGCCCCAAGATACGGACAAAGGGGCATCTTTCGGGGTGGATCAGGTGTCTCCTCTTGGCCCTGCTGTTCCCTGGCATCGGAAATATTGCCTCAAGATGCCAAAGGTGTTTCTGCCCGGCTCCTTCTGGCCCCCCAGCTGTGCTGCTGTCAAGCCTTTGGAAGCCCACCGGCCAGGTGACGCCTGACCCAGACAACCGCAGGGGCACCAAAGAGTCCGTTTCCATCTTGGACACCCTCCTCTTTCCTCTGGTCCTCCTCATTGTCCTTGTCACCCCATTTTAAAATCGTACTACATTTCATAAATGGTTAGAAGGAGACAATTCCTTCCCAAACTGGCTCCAAAGCCACTTTGAGTCCCCTTCGGGGGAGATAAAGTGGGGTATAAATAAATATAATAACAACAACAACAACAACCTGCATTGATTGAAGTCAAAAATCAGAAACTCCTCAAAGCACAGCAGACAAAAAATCAGTACAAGAAAACTGCACTACAAACTAGAGCTGACAGTTGGCACAACAACACATGGCATGGAAAGTTCCTTGACAAAATTGAAGGAAAAGCTGATAAGGAGAAGACCTGGCTCTGGCTCACGAATGGGACCCTGAAGAAGGAGACAGAAGGCCTGATCCTTGCAGCCCAGGAGCAAGACATCAGGACAAAGGCAATTAATAATAATAATAATAATAATAATAATAATAATAATAATAATAATAATAATAAGACCTGGCTCTGGCTCACGAATGGGACCCTGAAGAAGGAGACGGAAGGCCTGATCCTTGCAGCCCAGGAGCAAGACATCAGGACAAAGGCAATTAATAATAATAATAATAATAATAATAATAATAATAATAATAATAATAAGACCTGGCTCTGGCTCACGAATGGGACTCTGAAGAAGGAGACAGAAGGCCTGATCCTTGCAGCCCAGGAGCAAGACATCAGGACAAATGCAATTCAGGCCAAGATCGAAAAATCAGCTGATGACCCAAAATGCAGACTCTGCAAGGAAGCTGACGAAACCATGGATCATATCCTCAGCTGCTGTAAGAAAATTGCACAGACAGACTACAAACAGAGGCACAACTATGTGGCCCAAATGATCCATTGGAACTTATGCCTCAAGGACCACCTGCCAGCAGCACAGAACTGGTGGGATCACAAACCAGCAAAGGTCGTGGAAAATGAACACGCAAAGATACTGTGGGACTTCCGAATCCAGACTGACAAAGTTCTGGAACACAACACACCAGACATCACAGTTGTGGAAAAGAAAAAGGTTTGGATCATTGATGTTGCCACCCCACGTGACAGTCGCATCGACGAAAAACAACAGGAAAAACTCAGCCGCTATCACGACCTCAAGATTGAACTGCAAAGACTCAGGAGCGCAGTCGCATTCTCCTTTCGGGCCTTTTCTTGAGGGGTCTTTGCTGTCTCCTTGGCTGAGCCTGGAAGATGGCTTCAGCTGTTGTGTCTGTGTTTTTTATTTAACATTTACTTGGCGCTAAAAGCCCCCGACCTGGGATTAGCGGCTGCAAAGAAGCATCCTTGAGCACGTTGGACTGGCACTAATTTGGGCGTGTTTTCCTCTCAAGGCTCCCGAGATAATGCCAAAGGGAAGGAAGGAAGGAAATGTCGAGCAAGGTGCCTGAACCAGGCAGGTGCATTAGCAGCACCGTCGGGGGGAGAGCTCTCCGGTCCTTTCACTGCCGCATCTCACTCCGTACGTGACCTTGGCCATACTTAGAGCACAGCTTCGGAGTGAAAGGAGCCCGGAGGCTCTTCCGCCTTCGTTGCCGCCTGGAATGGCCGCCCACTCATTGGTCTGAGCCCATACGCTTTTATTGGCTGGGTAGGTTCGCTCAGGAACATTTTCAGCCAAAGCTGTGTTTCCACAAGGTGCTTACCTAATATATACACTTGAGCAGACCAGCTTATTATTATTATTATTATTATTGCCCATCCCCCATTCATTTCCCTCTCTGTCTGCCTCTTTCTCTATTCTCTCCTCCAATTTCTCTGTCTGCTTGACTGACACTTCTTAGGGACTTGCCTCTTTTTAGGCAAAGTTTCAGCCCCATGGGAAGCCCCACAGTCCCCCAGTTTGTTCTCCTCCTGTAAGCACGGAGAGAGACAGAATGTCTCCAGAGAGATAGAAAGTTAGATAGGTAGACCCTAATGTTCTTATATAGAAATGTAGTACTTTTTGTAATTTTTAAAGCTTGTCTCTGCTCTGGTATTGTTGAAGCTCATTCGGTCTACTACTATCCGCAAGAAGCTTCTGGTCTGCTAAACTGCTGCTGTTGCTGCTTTACCTTTTCTGAAATGCTTCTTCCCTTTTGAAATGACCCAACAAGATGGAGCTGCAGGAGGCCAAGGTGGCTGTCCTTAGGCCGTGTTCCTCTTCCTTTTGTTGGTTTCAACCATCTTTCCTCCGTTTGTGTTTTTTTATTTTCCAGCCAGAACGAATTTCAGGAGAGCAGTATGGCATTCATTCCGATGTTTGGAGTCTAGGAATTTCCTTTATGGAGGTAAGTGCATTTCAGTGGTTTGTTTCGTTGAGTCTGAGGTCAGAAAAGTTGAAAGATGGGGATCAAAGGTCCAAAACGCTCCTGCTAAAGCAAACCAAATTGTCTCCAAGTTGCTGCTTGATTCCTTCACCATCCCCTTCCCATGTCACTCATGGCTCGACCCACACTAACCCCCCCCCTCTCTTTCCAAATGACTCAACTCAGCATAATGAATCTAGATGTCTACATTGATATCCAAACCAAGGAGAACTTTGTTCACATCCTCACTCGCCTTTTTCAAAAGAGTGATTGGTTGGACTGTGGTTTCTAGGCATCAGCTCACACACAACCCAACTATGGGGGTAATTCCTTTGTGAGAAGGCATAATCGTGCAATTTCATTAAATATCCATAGAGTTTCTTTTCCTAGTGAGCAGTGGTTCTCAACCTGTGGGTCCCCAGGTGTTTTGGCCTACAACTCCCAGAAATCCCAGCCTGTCGCACCTCAGGTTAGCTTCACCTTGCTAAAGACACCAGGCTGCACAGAGAACGTAGTCTTTTGTAGTTTATTAGAAAATAGGGAAAAGATAGTTCATAAAAGATAAAAGTTCAGTTCCAAAAGATAGTTACAAAAACAAGGCTGTAAGAAACAAATCCATAGAAACATTAGGCATGAAACAAGGTCCTTTCCAAAGAAGCCAAAGTCCCAGAAACGAGAATATATCCAGGCTACAAGATAAATACAGGAAAGCAGATTTGGTTCTTGATTCAAGTGAGGAGATTGCTTTGATGAAGATTTCCCTCTCAGCAGACTGTTTTAATAGCATGATATGAAGGCATTTCATTGCCCTTTGACCTCCCTCTTATTTGCTATTCTGAGACTTCTGTTCAACCCCCGAAATTCTAAACGACTAGCCCGGAAGCGGCCTCATCGTCAAGGCCACAGGGCTCGTTAGTGTTATCAGGCTGAGGCTGGGAGCTGCTCTCCCTTTCTCCTTCTTGCACCTGAAAACCATCATCAGTAACAACATCATTTCTTCCCGTGGGAAAGCCTCCCTACTCCTCATCTCCCACAGCAGGAAAACTCTGCACCTGAATCCCATAATTCCCACCAGAGTCATCTTGAAACTCATCTTGAAACTCATCCTGAACCTGAATCCCATCATCATGCACTTGCATCCCAGAATCCTCATCAGAGTCACACAAAGGCTGGGTCACAACACAGTCAGTTTACCAGCTGTTAGGATTCTGGGAGTTGAAGGCCAAAACATCTGGGGACGCACAGATTGAGAACCAGTGGTATAGAGGACCTCCTGCAAGTTGAGCTGGAACATACATGGGTCTGTATACTCTTCCAGAAGATGGAAATCTATGCTCAGAACAAAGCTGTCTCACTTTAACAATGACCATCCTTGTTAAGAGTTTTCTGAAGATGAGAGGTGCTGGGTAGCATTTTTACATGACAGCCATTGTTTTCATCGCCATCGATCTCCATCCATCCATGCGTCATAATGATCAGCATGAAGGTTTTGGGGTCTGCTTCCCCTGAGCGCAACTGAGTGACACCCTTGTGGTGCAGAAGTTTGCTTTCTCTTACGGCACTATTACATCATTTGAGGATCAGAGTATAAATCCAATACCATATTTCATCAAGTAAGAGTTGCACGTCTTATCCTTTTTTTTGGATCGGAAAAAAGGGAGTACAAATAATTATCTGTTGGGGAAAAAAATCTGTCTTTGGTTCCCCAGATACCTTAATGTCATCTAACTGCCTTGCCTTGAAGGAAGGAAGGAAGGAGGAACCAGCCCCAAACGGCTCTGCGACTATTATACAAAGAAATACTAATACTAATTTTTCCACCCCAAAAATGCGGGTGTGATTATTACGTGATGGTGACTATTACGCAGTGAGATACGGTAATTTAAAAATCTCACATGGTTGCTGTGTCAATGAATGGGAGAAGCCTTTCTGGTTCCTGTATGTTAGTCCTTTGCCCCAACCTGGTGGCACACTCTCCTGAATGTTACCACAATGCCCTTGGATGTTCCACTTGGCCCCGGAGTGCTTACTCTGGGGAGTGCCATTTCATGTGTGTGCCTGGCGTGGGGCAGGGAGCACTCTCGGCCTCTCTTCTCGCCGCCTCCCTTCCTCCTTTTCCTCCATCTGTCTCCTGAGTTCGCTGTGGAACAATGTGTCTCTCTGCGCTTTGTTAATTGGTGTGTCATCTGTTCCTCTGAGACCTCTCTTCAACATGAGCGTTGTTTTATTGAAGTGGTTTGAGTGATGTGTTAAACGAGGAGAGCCGAGGAAGATGTCTTCAGAAAGGCAAAGGTGCTGCTCCAGGAAGCCGCCCGGAGTCGGGCCCATTAAAGCCTCCCCGAAAGAGGCCAGGAGGCATCTAGGGAGGGAGCTGCGGGTGATGCCCAAACAGCCCAGTCCTGTGTCCCTGAGCTTGTGTGTTTACCATGTTTACTTAAACCGAATGCTCACCTTTTTTGGCTAAACGACCTTGCCACAATCAGGATGTGCATTAGATTGACGTCATACAGGCACCTTGGTGCTGGACCAAAGGGGAAGCTGCTTCAGGAGCGCCTCTTTGAGGGACGTCGCCTCAGATTTATCTGTCATGTCTCAATGTTGTGGGATCCTGGGATTTGTAGTTTGTTGAGGCATCAGCATCCTTTGGAAGAGAAGGCTCAAGACGTTGTCAAATTACAGCCCCTGTGATGCCATAGTATTGAACTAAGGCCATTAAGGTGGATCCATTCTACAGCATAGATGCACCCCAAAGTTTTCCTCTCAATTACTGGAAGCTTTATTGTTCCAGCACCTTTTTTTTAAAAGAAGGCATTCTAAGCAGGCAGCAACTGTAATGCTCACCTTTTTTGGCCAGATTACAAAAAGTGCACTCTTTTGCCACTATACATGACATTTGGCAGAAAATACTTCTTTTGGTTTCAGAATTTTGAAAATTGAGATGCGCATTACATTCGATGGCACATGAGACTCAAGTAAATGTGGTACCGTGTTTCCCCGAAAATAAGACAGTGTCTTATATTAATTTTTGCTCCCAAAGATGCGCTAGGTCTTATTTTCAGGGGATGTCTTATTTTTCCATGAAGAAAAAATCACATTTATTGTTGAACAAAAAAAATGAACATTTATTATATACTGTACAGTAGTTGTCATCACAAACCAGCATAACCAGACAAACTGTGAATCCTATCAAGAATTTCTTCTTACTACCATTATTTCCATGTACAACTGGTATGTACATTTACCGATCCTGCATGCTCTGGTGTTCTGTTTGGCAGGCGCTGGACATGCTTCCAAACAATAACTTTTCTAGGTCTTAATTTCGGGGGAGGCCTTATATTTAGCAATTTAGCAAAACCTCTACTAGGTCTTAATTTCTGGGGATGTCTTATTTTAGGGGAAACAGGGTATTTGGCTAGCTAGACAATAAAACCAATGAGGTTCTTTCTGCTGCATCCTTTTCTGTGCGAAAAGAACCAAAGAAGGAGTTGCATGCATGGTAATCCGGAGGCATTTCGTAAAAGCAGTGATTGGCTTCCTTCATACATGCCCGACCCAAGACTACTTCTTGAAATTTGGGGAAACTGTTAGTCAAACTATTTAGACCTGGCACTGCCTATAATTTGGAAGGCTGAGGGTCATCTTGTATCTCAGCTTTAAAGGAAGTCTGTTGCTTTCTTTAAATCTGAGACGTTTGTGTAGGTTAGATGCTTCAATGCAAGTCCCTGAACTGACCTGCCTCCATCAGGCATTGCTTTAGACGCTGTCTCTTCACCTGTTAACCTCTATAAATGGAATGAAGGGGAAGACTGTGTTTTCCCTTCACCACTGGCTGGAAAATACCTTGAAGGCTTTGGTTCTTTTGAAATGCACCCTATTGATTTTTAAGTATTTCAAACACTGATTTGTGTTTTTCAACAGTTACACAGTTGTGTTTTTTCCACCCCAAAAATCTAGAAGAACCACGGAAACCAAAAAAAGAAGGGGTCTTCCAAATAGTTCTTTGTTTCCTTAAAGATGCAGGCTTTGAGGAAGAACAATAGCGTGGTGGTAGATAGAGCACATGCTTTTGCTCTCGGAAAATGCCGTTGCATTGCAAAGGTTTGAGTGATACCTCTGAAAACTTCTGCTGTAAGGAGTGGGCAGCAGTGGGCTGGGTTTGAGTGGCATACGGTCACCAAATGGCCAAGCCACCCCCGGTCACGAGTAGCCTAGACACGTCTGGGGGCCTTTGGATCCAGGAGAATGATTTCCAGATAGATCAGAGTCCTACCTGTCTCAGTTTGGAAATTAAGCTTCACTCACAAGGGAAATACCTTGAACGCAGGGTCTGCTTTGAAATGCCCTCTGTTGTGGGAAGAGTCTTTGGGTGTCTCCTTTTGGGTTCTCGCCGGTATTAAAAGAGATAAATTGGGCAGGAGCAAGAGAGACGCAAGGCACCCATGGGACCTGGTTATGAAGCCTGCGATATTGTGCTGGGACCACTGTGATCACCTCTGTGCTGTAAAACCCCAAAGCTTCTGGCAACGGTGCTTTGGGGCCTTTTGCACGAGTGTCTTCTGGTGCCGCCATCCGTACCTGCTGTTTCTGAGCAGATTTCTTTGGCCTCGGCTTCCGTGCAGGTCCTGGGTGAAGCCGCTGAAGCTGTGACACCAAAAAGGCTTCTGAAATGATCGGCCAGGTGAGGCCTTCGCTGGCTCCATTTGCCTCTTTTTAGATAGTCATTTTTAAAATAAGTATTAACAAGTGGAGATGGTGACTTTTGAGAACAATATAAAACAAAGGAACAAGCTTGATCCATGGCTTGAAGATCACAAACGGAAAGGTAGAGAATGCAAGGGTCGCCCAGATTTTATTTATTTACTAGCTTGGGGACCCGGCGGTGCCTGGGTCATTTGAGAATGGTATTATTTGTTTTTCAATCTTATGTATTCTGTTTGGAATGGGTGAACTACAATTCCCAGAATGCTTCTCTGCAAAGTGTGGTCCTGGTCCATTGTTGGTGGGGGCCACTGTTTCTCTGGATGCAGGTGAACTATAACTCTCTTTTCCCCAAACTTGTCCAATATGTTCTATTGGTTATGGGGGCTCTGTGTGCTAAGTTTGGTTCTGGTCCATCATCGGTGGGGCTTAAGGTGCTCCTTCATTGCAGGTGAACTATAAATCCCAGTACCTCCTACTCCCAAATGTCCAGGCCAATTCCCCTCAAAACCCACCAGTATTCAAATCTGGGCATATCGGGTCTGCATGGCAAGTTTGGTCCAGACCCATCACTGTTTTGAGTTCATAGCGTGTTCTGGGTGTAGGTGAACTACAACTCCTCTATATTCCCCAGTAGGAGTGACAGGGCTCTGACTTGATGCAGGGTGAACTACAACTTCCACCATGTGCAGTCAATCCCCAAACTCCTCCAGTAAGTTTAGTTGCAGCTCAGTTCTGCTCTGTTTGTTATGCAGCCAGATTCAAAAGTAGGCGGAGTCATGCAAATTTCCCACCAATGGAGAACCCTGGGATGCCTGCCTGTGGTGGAAGAAAAAGAAAAATCTAGGATGAAATGGTCACCAAAGAAAGCATTCCTTGGGTGGTGGGCCGTAGTGTTTGGGAAGGACATTGGCAGGGGCTGGGCTGCATGTTCATGGCGCTCGCTGTAACTGAAATGTCAGTGCAAAGGAGTGACTTGCTGGATTCTTAGCACTGGGAACTGTAGCCTGTTTGTGGAGGCTGGAGGCTGTCTGTGTGAGTGGACACCTGTGCCACATACAGGTTTTCACTTTTATTATGGATTTAGATAGATTTAGATTAGATAGATTAGATTAGATTTTATTTATTTATTATTATTATTATTATTAAACTTTATTTGTACCCCGCTAGCATCTCCCGAAGGACTCGATGCGGCTTACAAAGGCCAAGGCCTCAACACACAATATAACAATACAAAACAAAAAGCAAATTAAAAACAATTAAAACAGTATAAACAACAAGCAATAACAATACGCTAAAACACAATAGAACTGGGCCGGGCCAGAGTAATGGGTACAAGATTAAAAGTGCTGATGTGACAGGTGATATATAAGGCTTCTAGGGCAAGTGCAGAGTGCGATAGGCGATCTTAATTCTAATAAAGTACTTATGGGACTTGGTATTGGAGATTTCCTATTAATCTGGGAAGGCACATTACAACATTTGTATCCCGCCCTTCTCACCCAAAAGGGGACTCGGGGCGGCTTACAATTTCACTGGGGCTCCCCATTATCCACGGTTTGGCCTCTGTGTGCAAAGCCTGGAAATGTGTCCCCTGCGGATCGAGAGGTCCTGGCGCATTGAGCAGTGGCGCACAGATTGGTGGAGACAGAAGGGCTGTGCCTTTCCCCTCAGGCTGCCCGTAATGGAGGAAGCCGTAGAGCCAAGGCTTGGTTTCTGTGACTTGCTGAGGCAAGGTGACAGCTGGCAAAGAAAAGAAAGACCCAGTTCATTTATTTCCCTTTTGCAGTCGCTTATTTTGTATTACTCTGCATTATTCAAAAGCCTCCCTCTTTCTCGTAACGTCCGTTCAGTTGGCCCCCAGGATGGTCTCTGAACGGTCTCTGGAAAGACCGTGACCATGGTTAACCCTGTGTTTGCATTGTCACCTATTTGTTACGTGGAAATTGATACCGAGTTAAATTTGGTATAGATAGCAACTTGGTACACACAGTCCAAGATGTAATGTTGTTTATTTAAAACATCTTTATACTACTCCTGTCAAACCTGTACAAGAAGTTAGATAACATATTCGTTTGAAACCTAATAAAATTAAATAAAACTCTAATATCAAACAAAACAAAAGCAAGCCACGTCAAGGAATTCTGCAAGTTTAAATGCCTGATAATCAAAGTATTATATTGTTTGTAGCGATCATACCCCTTTCCAACTAACAGGGATAGTTGTTCTACTCCGGAAACTTCATTTTGTAGGTTGAATGGGTTGAGACTCGATGAGATATTTATTGGAAAACTAGAGCAAAATGTGCTGCAGGATGTCCTTCCCACATAAACAAAGTTTTTGCAGTTTAATAATGTTTTTCCATACTTTTAATTATTTTTTATGTCATGAGCAACTGGTATGCGGCAGGTATTGGCTTGTTCAGCAGATTCTCCTCTACTGTTCCATTTGGCGGGAAGCCTTAGCATTGAACGGTTGTGTTGTTAAAGTGAGCTTCTGGTGTGAGAGAATTGGCTGTCTGCAAGGATATTGCCCAGGGGACGTTGCCTGGATGTTTTGATGTTTTTACCATCCTTGTGGGAGGCTTCTCTCATGTCCCCGCATGGAGCTGGAGCTGATAGAGGGAGCTCATCGGGTTGGATTCGAACCTGGCAGCCTTCAGGTCAGCAATCCAACCTTCAAGTCATGAGGCTTCAACCCACTGCATCATCGGGGGCTCCTATGCTTTTAATTAGAGAATGACATTTATCACCCAGGAACAAAAATAGTCTTACATAGTGTAATTCCTAGAAGTTTCTGCAAAGCCGGTGGCTCTGCTTCAGGGGACGGTCGGTGACACCTCTGCATCCCAGATCAATCTCCTTTTTCAAACAATGGTGTGATTGTGTATGTGAGAGAACATGCTCTGCCGTTTGTTCTGTTGAGTTTTTTTCCCAAAGGAAGATCCTCTGCGTAGAAGATTCTCCTTTGTGGCAAAAGAAGCCGATGTCCAGACTTAGCGGTGTTTTGGTTGAGTTAAAAGGGGAAGGGACGGTTCCGGTGCCGAAGGCCCAGGCCGTGAATTAATCATGGCCTCTGCGGCTGGTGAGGACCATCAGAAAAACTGGGAACGGAGAAGAAGTTGCCTCGCAGACTGCTATCAATCACCCAGTGACCATAACTTGGAGTAATTAGTGTATTTTATGGGGCTCTGCTTCAGTGGCTTGGAAGCGCATATGTTCCAGTCAGAGCGAAACTTAGCCAGCGTAATATTCCAGAATGATTTATCCACTTGCTGCGCTGGGAGGTAACCCTATATTAGGAGAAGATTGTGAGCTAAGCTGCAATAAAGTGTAAGTTTAGGTAAAGTTTGCCCAGGTTGAGACCTCAATGTATCATGGCTTTTTTCCCCTCTGTAGTCATTGCTGGGCAGCTCCGGAAACAAATAAGACAATTACGGCACTTGGATGAAGTAAGATATGAGCAAGTAAAGAAGCGTATAGGACAGGGGTCCCCAAACTTTTTAAACAGGGGGCCAGTTCACGATCCTTCGGACTGTTGGAGGGCCGGACTATAGTTGGCCACCGAGCAATAATAATAATTATTATTATTAATAATAATAAAGAGGGTTGGAAGAGACCCTTTGGGCCATTGAGTCCAATCCCCTTCTGCCTTTATGCACTGAAAGCACAAGTAAAGCACCCCTGACAGATGGCCACCCAGCCTCAATGTTAATAATAATAATAGTAGTAATAATAATAATAATAAAGAGGGTTGGAAGAGACCCCTTGGGCCATTGAGTCCAACCCCCTTCTGCCTCTGTGCACCAAAAGCACAAGCAAAGCACCCCTGACAGATGGCCACCCAGCCTCAATGTTAATAATAATAATAATAATAATAACACAGGGTTTTGGAACACAATATTCCTGACCTCACAATCGGGTTAAAAACAAAGTATGGATTGTCGATGTTGCAATCCCAGGTGACAGCAGGATTGAGGAGAAACAACTGGAAAAACTGACACGATATGAGGATTTAAAGATCGAATTGCAAAGACTCTGGCACAAGCCAGTCAAGGTGGTCCCAGTGGTGATCAGCACACTGGGTGCAGTGCCTAAAGGCCTTGGCCTGCACTTAAACACAATCGGTGCTGACAAAATTACCACCTTCCAGATGCAGAAGGCCACCTTACTGGGATCTGCACGCATTATTCACCGATACATCACACATTGCTAGACACTTGGGAAGTGTCCGGTGTGTGATCCAGTACAACAGCCAGCAGAATGTCTGCTGTGGACTCATCTTGTTGTAGTAATAATAATAATAATAATAATAATAATAATAATAATAATAATAATAAGGGTTGTAAGAGAAGAGATCATTGGGTCATTTAGCCCAACCCCCTTCTGCCCTTGTGCCATGGGGGCTGGATAAATGGCTTCGATGGGCCGCATCTGGCCCCCGGGCCTTAGTTTGGGGACCCCTGGTATAGGATTATCCTACAAATCCAGCTAAAACTCTAGTGATTTGTCCTCCTTTTGCAACCTGTGCTCTTTCTCTCTTTTTTAATGAAAAAGGCGAAAGCAAGCTCCAAACCATTGCACCTCACTCTTGTCCCTTAAACCAAGAATAACTGGAAAGCCTCTTCTAGAAAAGGTCTGGAGGAGCCCGGGGCCCTGGCCGCGCAGTCTGTGGTGATTCATTGCCCCCCCCCCCCCAAGCATCATCCAGGAAATGGTTTATGGGCACATTGGGGCTGCGTAAAGCGGCGTGTCCAAAATATGTAATCCCACGACTCCGAGTCCAGCTTCCTATTTCCCAGGCGTTCTTTGTGTATCGCGTGCACCATCTGTGTGCCTGGTGCTTTTCAGCGTAAAAGAGACCCTGCCCCGGGGCTCGTGGCCTAACACTCGAGACGGGGAATCAACACAAGGAGGAGAGCCAGCACACAGGAAGGGGCCTTTGCTGTTGTGTCTGCGGGATCACAGTCGGGCACGGGAGCAGGACGTTGTGCCACGGGCTTCACGGGGAACATAGGGTTTGAGGAGGGATTCGGGGAGAGTGGAATTGGCACCACGCAGGTCTTCCGTGAGTGAGTTGTAACTCCAGGTTGCGCAGATCTCAACCCCCAAACATTGGTTTATATTTGTTAGAATCACAAAATGCTCGAGTTCGAAGGGACTGCAAGGACTAGCCTTTTGAACACACAGGAATACACAACAATAGCGTTCCTGAGAGGTGGCCGTCCAGCCTTTGCTTCAAAACCTTCAAGCGAGAAGAGTCCATACCCTTGAAAGCAGTTCATTCCATTATCAGACAGCTCCCACAGCCAGTCCTTCACTTCCTAATACAGTAGAGTCTCACTTATCCAACATAAACGGGCCGGCAGAACGTTGGATAAGCGAATATGTTGGATAATAAGGAGGGATTAAGGAAAAGCCTTTTTTTGTGTCTAAATTTCTGGTTTATTTTGAGACATTTGTACAACACATAAATAGCATACGCCTTCCTGATACAGTCTGATAAAGCCTATTAAACAGCAAAATAGGTTGTGATTTTACAAATTAAGCACCAAAACATCATGTTATACAACAAATTTGACAGAAAATGTAGTTCATTACACTTTAATGCTATGTAGTAATTACTGTATTTACGAATTTAGCATCAAAATATCACAATGGATTGAAAACATTGACTACAAAAATGCGTTGGATAATCCAGAACGTTGGATAAGTGAGACTCTACTGTATTGAAGTGTTATGTCTTGTGATTTGAATCCATTGGCTTGTGATCTAGTTTCTGGAGCAGCAGAAAACAGGCTGCCTGACATTTGTCCAGCTGTTTATGGACAGCTGTTAAGTCACCTCTCCGTCTTGTCTTCTTCAAGCTAAACAGTCCTAACTACATAAGTCAACCAATATGTTGTTTCTACATTTTTGATATCTTATTATTATTTATTATTTACAGTATTTATTCTGCCCTTCTTTCTCACCCCGAAGGGGACTCAGGGTGGATCACATTGTACACATATAAGGCAAACATTCAATGCCATATAACATAGAACAGAGACAGACACAGAGGCAATTTAAACCTTCTCCAGCTTCCAGCTTCCTGAGGGTACACTGATTCCGGCCACAGGGGGAGAAGCTGCTTCATCATCCACTGCGACAGCACTTCCTCATTCCAACAGCAGCTGGATGATTTTTATGGTGTCGTAAATTAGCCTCCCCACATATAAGTGGTACCTACATTTCCTACTTGATAGATGCAACCATCTTTCAGGTTGCTTAGGTCAACAACAAGCAGGGGCTATTTTTTATTTTAATTGCCAGGTGCTCACCCCAATACGGGCTGGCCTCGAACTCATGACCTCTTGATCAGAGTGATTTATTGCAGCTGGCTGCTAACCAGCCTGCATCACAGCCCTTGGTCTCCCTTCTTCGGATACAACCTTTAAGTTCATTGCTGGGATGTTGGGAAATGCCTTATTTGATCATAAGATTAAAGGTATTGATTCTGAGCCGTCCATTCCCAAAAGTACTTGTGTAATGATGTTATATGGATGTAGATGGCCATCTGTCGGGGGTGCTTTGAATGCGGTTTTCCTGCTTCTTGGCAGCGGATTGGACTGGATGGCCCACGAGGTCTCTTCCAACTCTGTGATTCTAAGAAGGTGCCTAGGATGTGATGATCCTCTCGATGTGTGTGTGTGTGTATGTGAGCACAATTCAAAGTGCTGGTTTTGGCCCATAAAGCCCTAACTGGTTCTGGCCCAGTTTTACCTGTCCGAACGTGGTGGCCCCTTGGAGGTGGCACTCTCTCCCCAGTGAGGTCGGATCAGACCCTTCTCTCCTGGCCTTCGGGGGGAAAACTTAAGACATGGCTTTGGGAACAAGCTTTTGAAAAGTCATTGGAGCAGTGCAATAAGTGACTGTAAAGCAATGTGAATGGCAAATGGAACGGCCCTGGATTACGTTTTTGGTTGGCGTGATTGTAATTGTTGTTTTTAATGATTCATGTTTTATTTGTTGGTTTTAATTGCAATTGTTTGTTGTTTATATGGCATCCAATTGCTGCCTGTTATAAGGCCGATTGACATCCTTCTGGGGTTAGGAAGGTGGGATATAAATATGGTAAATAAATAATAAACCTTTGGTTCTTGGTTACTTAAGGAGAACAAAGCTTTGGGCTCAATCTCTCCTGTCCGGCCGCCTTTGCTGGTTTCGGTCCCAACAGAGATGGCGGCCCAGGGTGGACGCGGGGGTCACTCATTCCACAAGTGACCGTCGGCTTATGTTCTTGTGCGTTAAAGAGCGGATGGACGCCTTCTCCCTTGGCCTGCTGGCCTTGCGTTGCTTCCAAACCCCAGTCAGTCGCTTTGGAGTGCGGCTGCGAATTACAGGCTGGAGATTAAATTAATTTGTAATTCTTCCCCGGCCCCTCGGCCCAGTCTCTTCTTCTGGATCTGCGTCCGTACTAAATCCTTCTCATTTAATTGAAACCCTATTTCAAGGTGGTTTGTGTCTCTGTTCCTTGTGGCCAATTTAGCCTCCAAAGCACTTTACCACGGGCAAATTGCGGTTATATCCTCCCAGATTCTGTTTTAAACTCCATAAGACGAGGGCAGCGGAATTGGTATTGGGAGGAATGGGAAAGCGAGAGCCCCACGCCGCCGTGGGTTTTGTTTTTGTAGTATTTAATATTTATCAAGGTCTTTATCAGTAGACTTTGAGGTGCTGGTCTCTGAGAGCCGACAAATTGGCCTTGGAAATGAAATCCGGCTGGGCGCGTTCCAGGTAATCCACTGTGATGTCTGGGTTGGAAGGGAAAAGTTCCCTGCGCCCGGATGTGCCAGACCGGCGGCCTCCCGCTCAGCGGAGGGTTTAACTGCAGAGCACAATCTAAATGCAAAATCCCGGGATGGAGATTTAATTGTGCAAAATGTGCACAGAGTAATTAAGAACAAATTTTAGAACATTTCAGACTATAAAGTCCCTTCTTTAGCTCGATCACAAGCGGCATTTCTAAGTGCTTATTTTCAATTTGCAGTTATGCAGAGAAACATGGAATGCGCCTAAATAAACCCATTCTGCGCTCTTCGGGATAAACTGTAAATTAAAAAAACAAACAAACTTGCAAGTTGTGCAGCGCAATCTCGAGAAAGGGGGACAAGAAACTTTATGGCCTCATTGTCCTTAAGAGGAATATTCAAAGTGTTCTCGCCTCAGTTGCTTCTCGAGAGGAATAAACCCAAGGCATCCTAGTTGAGTCTTGGCTCTTGACGTGGTAAAAGATGTGAGGCTGGGATTGATCCCGAGCGAGTGTTGGGAAGACCCAACCGTCTCCAAAGTGAACCACACGCACCTTAACCCCTTGCTTTAAAAAGAGCAGTGCCTTAAGTGTTGGGGGTTTCAGTCAAGTGTTGAGCTTCAGCATTACTTTGGCAAGTTTTTTTTCCCCGATTGTTTCCTCAAGTGGATTTGGTTTATGTTCATTGCAGTTCTGTGAGCCTGGCTTTGTAGCAAAAGAAAGTTAAGACTTCCTATTTTCTGAGTGTTCAGGGTAAGGCTTACTAGTTGCAGAAATCACTCCAAGGGTCCTGTCCATTTTCAAGTAAGCATTCTGCTTCAGTTTGGAGGTGGACATTCTTAGGAATTCTGCTATTTAGTTGATGGAATCGTATGTTTTGATTCCAAACTTACCTTATGCAAGACCTTGTACAAAACTTAGTGTGATCTGATGCTTCTCAAGAATGACATACAGGATTGTGTTGTTCCTGATGTAGCGGGATGAATAATACCAGAGTCCAATCTGCAATGGATATCCAGTCAGAGCCCTTCTCCCCTACACAGTATTTTGGGGTTTATTAAATCTATCCATCATCTCACACAATATTTAATGTCTTAAGAGGTACAGCTCAGAATCCCTTGGTATCCACCCCTTGGTTTGTCAGGACCCTCTGTGGATACCCAAAGCTGTGGATGTTCAAGTCCCGGTTTATACATTAGTAAAATTGCATCCATGCAATAAAATGGCAAAGAAGTGGGAGAGCCCATGGATCAGCAAAATAGTGTGAAGTCATAGCTCCTTATGGAGAGAAAAGGGGGATATTAATTATTATTATTATTATTATTATTATTATTATTATTATTATTATTATTATTTGTGATCGGCGCATTGGGTGCCATGCCAAAAGTTCTCAGCCGGCATTTGGAAACAATAGACATTAACAAAATTACGATCTGCCAACTGCAAAAGGCCATCCGACTGGGATCTGCACGCATCATCCGAAAATACATCACACAGTCCTAGACACTTGGGGAGTGTTCGACTTGTGATTTTGTGATACGAAATCCAGCATATCTATCTTGTTTGCTGTGTCATAAAATAATAATAATAATAATAATAATATAATATAATAATAATATAATACAGTCCTAGACACTTGGGAAGTGTTCGACTTGTGCTTTTGTGATACGAAATTCAGCATATCTATCTTGTTTGCTGTGTCATAAAATAATAACAATAATAATGAGGGTTGGAGTAGACCCCTTGGGCCCTTTAGCCCAACCCCCTTCAGCCTTTGTGCCGTGGGGGCCGGATAAATGGCTTCGAAGGGCCGCGTGTGGCCCGTGGGCTGTAGTTTGGGGACCCCTGATCCAGAAGGAGCCTCCACCGGCCTCTGAGGCAGAGACTCGTGCCTCTCTTTGGTGACTCCGTTGTGACCACCGTCTGTCTGGGAGGGGCTTTCCATCCAGATGCTTAACAGAAACGGAGAAGGAGGCCACACTTGTTGGCTGCTCATCACCTGTGGGAAGTTGCTCTGAAATATACTGGGAGGGAGAATTGGGATAATCAGGGGAGGCTGGATGATGGAGATTCAAATGAGGAGGGTCCCACGGCGTGGAGGGTCTCATCTATTAACTTGTCAAGCCCGGAGGATTCTGCCGCTAAGCGGGGCCGTGAAAATACGGCCCCAAACCCACAACAGAATGGGACGGCGGCCTTCCTGATTGACTGCCTTCACTTGCCTCCCGTTATCCTTTCAATTTCCTTGGGGATTATCTATCATTTTATGTTGAAATGGCTTCCGTTGTCGTGTGGATACAATGCGCTGTTGACAAAGCTGTAATCTGTTTGTTTTTGTGAGGGTGCCTTCCCCTCCCCGTCCCCGTCGGCCGGCTTCAGCGCCGTCGCCATTAGCCCATTTATACATCGAAATCTATATGCAGAGGTCATTGGTTGGCTGAACTTAAAACCATTTTACTCAGTAAATTTAATTAAGAAAATACAGTGCAACTCATAAGCAAATGAGTTTTTCCTAGTTTTAAACCAAACCATCCTCTGGAGCGTTGATTGCCTGGCTCGACCCCTGGTGATACAGAAACAGGCAAAATTAAAAAGGACATTAAAGCTTCATTAAATCTGAAACACATTTAGTACAGTGACATATCTGCAGGCTATTTCGGGGAAGATTACAGGCTCTTTTGTGAGGCTTCTTAATTTATAATACCTTGACAATCCTGGAAAAGCGGGGAGGGCTCAACCTCGCCCAAGACAACAATGGGGCCACGCAGTGGGGTTTCCGGCCGCTTCGGGGCCGGTTGGGGTTCCTCTCTGCATACAAAGCAAATCCCAACAGAGGTTTTTCGGAAAAGCTTGAGATTGGTGTGTGTTCGGTATGGATAAAATAACAAGTCTGCATACAAGTAGAGCCAGTTCCGTTTCCAGAATCGGTTATGTTTGCACAAATGTGTTTAATTTCCATGAACTTGCACAACTTGCATAGTGTTGTCGAAGGCTTTCATGGCCAGAATCACAGGGTTGTTGTGTGTCTTCCGGGCTGTCTGGCCATGTTCCAGAAGCATTCTCTCCTGACGTTTTGCCCACATCTATGGCAGGCATCCTCAGAGGTGGTGAGGTATATTGAGGTATATTGATGTTGTGAGGTATAAACATACAACAAACTTGCATAGTGTTTGCTAATTGCTTGATTTCTCTTTTTTTTGCCATTTGGGTCCAGCTTACTTTGGTTTGGTTTTTTTCATGTGTTTTATAATGATTGTGATTTTTAATGCCTTTTAAATTAATTTGTGTGTTTTTGTATTTGATATTACTGTATGCTGGTTTTATATCTGTAAGCCGCCCCGAGTCCCTCTGGGGAGATGGTGGCGGGGTACAAAAATAAAATAATAATAATAATTATTATTATTATTATTATTATTATGACACAGCAAACAAGATAGATATGCTGGATTTCATATCACAAAATCACAAGTCGAACACTTCCCAAGTGTCTAGGACTGTGTGATGTATTATTATTATTATTATTATTATTATTATTATTATTATTATTATTATTATACAGTATGTGCTTTTATTGTAAGCCGCCCTGAGTCCACTGTTGGGTGAGAAGGGCGGGATACAAATGCTGTAATAAAGAAATAATAAATAAATAATCTGCTTTAATAATCTGGATTATATAGCAATGTAGATCCAGCCTGAGTGAGCTGATAGAGGGGACCATGCTATGGCTTTGTGTATGCATTCAAGTAAATAAATGGGGTGCCCAGTTATGGCTCCCAAACCCAGTGCCGCCCACTTTGTGGCTTCTTGGCACCAGTCTGTGATTCCAACATGATGTGTGTTTCTCTCTTAGTCCAAATGCCCAGGGACCGGGCGGTGGGGCAATGTCCACTCCCATACTGGAAATATGGAGTAATGGATAATAATCCATTGGGATAATGGATTATTATCTCCCAGTTTATATTCCATCCCCAGTGTACGTTTGGGGAGGGCAGGGTGTCGGGCCTGGCTTGTGTGTTGCCGCCCTTTTTTGTCCGAAATGTCCACGTGGGCCCAGTTCCGGAGCCCAGCCTTGCTCCGCTTCCCCTTCCTTTCCTCGCAGCCCGCTCCCCGCTTTTCCCGGCCCCTCATGCAAATCTCTCTAACTAGACAAATATTATTTCCTTTCGCAGCTTGCTCTCGGGAGGTTCCCGTATCCTCAGGTAAGAATGTTCATTATCAGTGTCTGCCGCTGCGGCGTTCCTTGCGATGTATGAACTTGCAGAGAGCAATTGTCGGCCTTGCAGCCGGGCTCATAGCAAAGCGCTCCCATAAATGGAAATATCGTACCTCCAGCCCTGCCGCCAACTGCCATGGGTCTGCTCCTGGATTTATTTGACGGCTTTTGCTGGCCATACCCGTTTCCCAAGTTCACTAGACAGGATGAGAGGGAGATCCCTGCGCTTCTTCATTGTTATTTAAATGGTTAAATTGTGAAATACAACTGCTTGGCTTGTCCAAGGGAGAAAAGGGATCAACCTTAAATTTTCTTTTTTGTTTAAATGGGTCTGCTTTCGATTAGTTGCCGTGTGCTCCTAGCATAGGGCTGCGATGTTGACAAAGTTGCATAAAGTACACTAATCTTCCAAAACAAAACTTTCAGGACTGAGAAGATGTATCTAACTAGTGTTAGATGCACTAGTTAGATACATCTTCTCAGTCCTGAAAGTTTTGTTTTGAAAATAGTTCCCTATGTTTTGAAAGGGTTTTTTTAAGGACAGACTTTAGCTCACTTAAATGGTATGTAAGGCTGAATCTAGGAGCCCTTGGTGGCGCGCCGGATTAAACCGCTGAGCTGCTGAACTTGCAGACCGAAAGGTCGGCGGTTCGAATCCGGGGAGTGGTGTGAGCTCCCGCTGTTAGCCCCAGCTTCTGCCAACCTAGTAGTTCGAAAATATGCAAATGCGAGTAGATCAATAGGTACTGCTCTGGCAGGAAGGTAATGGTGCTCCATGCAGCCATGCCAGTGGCCACATGACCTTGGAGGTGTCTACTGTTAATCATTTTATTATTGTGTCTTAATGATGTTTTCAACTATGATCTGTTTAAATTTTTATTATGTTTTTTTCTTGTATAATTGATGACCTTTTGATGTTAGATGTGATTTTGGGCTTGTTCCCCATGTGAGCCTCTCCGAGTCCCCGTTGGGGGAGATGGAGGCAGCATACAAAAACAAAATTATTATTATTATTATTATTATTATTATTATTATTATTATTATTATTATTATTATTACGGACAACGCCGGCTTTTTGGCTTAGAAATGGAGATGAGCACCAACCCCCAGAGTTGGGCACGACTGGACGTAATGTCAGGGGAAAATCTTTACCTTTACCTTAAAACTGAATCTACACTGCCATATAATCCAGTTCAAAGCAGATAATTTGGATTCAGAAACTGGATTATATGGCAGTGTAGATGGAGCCTGAGTGGAGATTTGAACCCTGGTCTCACAGAATCCTGCCCTGACTCTTGAATGGCTCCATCATTTGTCCCTCTTTGCCGATGCCAGTACTATTAAGCCCATCAGATTGTCTTTGTAAATAAAACCAGCATTTAGGCTGAATTGCTGCTCTTCTCAGAACCATCTGCTTTGGTGTGAAGGGCTAGAGACATTTGTACTATTCATTCAGGATGCCAATTTGCCCTTGATCACAAATGGTTTGGAGGGTTTTTTATGTAGAGAGATCCTGAGGTCCAAAGTCTGATGATTCCTTCACAAGCCCATTTGCACGTCTGCCATTGAGAGGCTAAAACGTTCTCTCTGAAAAGTCTTCCAGATTTGGTCTGGTTGTGACTCTGTCCCTCTGGCCTCTAACATTGCAGAAGGTGAGAAACCTTGCAAAGATGTCACCTGTATAATGTGAGCCTATTTGGGAGATGGCCGTACCACGATCCTGATGCTGAAAGGGAGTGATTGGCTGTGGAGATGGTGCCAAGGGGTGAGGTTTGGCTTCTGTATCCTTACCTCTTAGGCCTCATCTAGACTGCCATATCAAATCCAGATTATCTGCTTTGAACTGGATTATATGGCAATGTAGATCCAGCTTCTGATGTCTACAGATGGGCTGCACCCCACGAAGACGAGGAACAGGTTTTTGGAGAAAATGCTTAAGACCTCCCTGGAAGCTGTTTTAGATCCATACCTTGAGTCAA